>NC_048222.1:81411369-81557452 GCF_002007445.2 Ailuropoda melanoleuca | reverse complement strand
GGATGGGACTGGAGGAGATAACGCTAAGTGAAATAAGTCAAGCAGAGAAAGACCAATTATCATATGGTTTCACTCATTTATGGAACATAAGAAGTAGGAAGATCGGTAGGAGAAGAAAGGGAAGAAGGAAGGGGGATAAACAGAAGGGGGAATGAGCCATGAGAGACTATGGACTCTGGGAAACAAACTGAGGGCTTCAGAGGGGAGGGGGGTGGGGGATTGGGATAGGCCGGTGATGGGTATTAAGGAGGGCGCGTATTGCATGGTGCACTAGGTGTTATACGCAAGTAATGAACAATGGAACTTTACATCAAAAACTAGGGATGTACTGTATGGTGACTAACATAATAAAAAAATTATTATAAAAATTTTAAAAAAGAAAGAAAAAAGTTCTGACAATATAAAAATATATATTGTAGAAAATAAAAAGTCTCCTGTAATTCCATTCCTGCTCCACTGAAAATGCCAATATTAACAGTTTGCAATGTAGCGTCCTCAAATGTTTCCATGTATATGCTAACTGTATATGTATGTATATGTAGACTATTATATACACTTTCTTATTTTTAAAAGTGGGATTTAAAAAATGGGGTGCCTATAATATTGCAAATGGTATTCCTTAATATCTCTCATAACAAAGCTTTTTAAAGTGACTAAATGTGAATTAACTTTGTGCAAGTCAAAAATGTCTGAAAGGACTTCTAGAGATTTCCTTAAAATCAACAGATGTGAATATTTGTGCTCCATGATCATGGTCTCCTCTTCACCAGCTCCTCAATCAGCAACGACCCCAGCTAGTGGCTTAACAGGTATATGATTCTATGGGATTCTAGGTCCAAAGACAGCCGCTCCCCCAGGAATCTCTCTCATCTGTTACCCATGCTGAGATGGCTACTGGACAGATCAAGATGGTGGCCCTGGTGTGCAGTTAAAAAACAAAACTGTATGCACTCCGATATAAACAGCCATCTCTTTAGTTCCTTCTCCACATCAAGTGTTGTCCTAAACTACGTGAAGACTTCATTTAGGACATTCATTAAATTGCTCCACTTAACCAGCATCACAACACTTTGAGGGAGGTACCATTATTGTCCTGTAATGAGGCACAGAACATTTAGTAGCCTGCCCACGGTCAGCAACTGGTAAATGGCAGAAAAAGATGAAAGAGGGACAGGGACATGGAGAATAAGGGAGGGGCAGATTCAGCCCCAAGAACTACCTATAATTCTCAGGGCAAACAGCAGTGGCCACTTGGGGTATTACAGCCCTAAAGCTCACTAGGCATCCTGGTATGATTTCTACATTAATTCTCACAGCAACCCCCTAGAATAGCAGATGAGGAATCAGAGAGAGGACATAACTTGCAGGTGTCAGAGCTAGATTTGAACCCTCTAACTTTGGAGGTGCCTCTGTTAATTACTGCACCAAAGAAAATCACCACAGGGAGGGCAGACTACACCAGTAGAGCTCCATAGACTATGGACTGCTTACCCAGAGAGCAGCAGAAGCCAGAAAGAAGATTCTAGAAGGAGTCATGGAGAGGCAAGAATGGGGCTTGGGAAAGCTCCTTAGGAGATTTCAGAATCTCCACTCATAACTGCCATGGTCCCTGCCTGACAGGATACTTTCCCACTCTCAGGATGGGCCAGTGGCCGGTGTGGGGAAGTGGGGGTGGCAGGGGTCTCAGCTAGCAGCTCAGGTCTGGAAACCCTCTCCAGCACTGACTAAGTTGGCCACCACACACCCTTTTCCATCACCTGGACTCCCACCCTGTGGTGTTTATTCATTACCTTTGCAGGCATCTCCTTGACCTCATCCCCATCACCCTCCCCTCTCCCACCTGCAGCCCTGAATCATCTCAAGATATAAGAAACTCAAGTGTCACCCCCTCACTCAAAGGCTAATCAAAGACATAAAGAAAAAAATTGTAAGGCAGTGAGGAAATCAGATTTGTTTTTTCTTTTGACATCACTGTTGTGAATTTGATCTCTGGATGTGATTTTCTACTGTTGAGCTTTACAGATTTTCTGAAGGCTAAAGCTTGAAGTCCTAACATTTTGATAGGAAGTATAAACAGAGGGGGAATCTCAGGCCAGATCTGCTGCCAGAAAGCCAGAAGGCATTTCTGGACCAGGATCAACAGAGAGCCTTCCCTTCTCATGGCTCTTGGCTCACTGATACATTCTCCTGACTCGGAAGCACAGGGATCAGAAACCAGGTTATGTTTAAAGCAGATTACAGGGGGAATAACGTAGCAAAATAGGATTCTCCCCTCCTCGAGCCCCTGCCACAGAATGGGTAGATAAATCTCAGCAAGGCATCACATCAAGCACCCACTTCTAGTGTATTGGATCTGAGGGTGGGAACTTGTGCTCCTCCTGTGGCCTGAGGCAGGCTTCGGCAGGACTGCAGGAGACACCCCCCAGGGAGGGGATGAGTCTTTCATGCTTTGGGTAACAGCCGCTGGATTGGCACATTCGGGGAGTTCATATTAGACATAGCTCTCTGAAAATGGACAAAAACAGACTCCCTGGGCTGTATTGTTCCTCCTCAGGAGAAATATCCCCAAAGGCTGGGGGAGGAAGGGTGGAGCAGAGGCCCACAGTGAAGTTCCATGGCAGAATTAGCTTTATTTATTTATTATTTTTTTATGATGTTATGTTAGTCACCATACAGTACATCATTCGTTTTTGGTGTAGTGTTCCATGATTCATTGTTTGTATATAACACTCAGCGCTCCATGCAATACATGCCCTCCTTAATACCCATCACTGGGCCAATCCATCCGCCTGCCCCCCCTCCCCTCTGAAACCCTCAGTTTGTTTCCCGGAGTCCATAGTCTCTCATGGTTCTTCTCCCGCTTTGTTTATCCCCCCTTCATTTTCCCCTTCCTTCTCCTAATGATCTCCCGCTATTCCTTATGTTCCACAAAGTGAAACCATATGATAATTGTCTTTCTCTGCTTGACTTATTTCACTTGGACTAATCTTCTCCAGTTCCATCTATGTTGCTGCAAATGTTGGGTAATCATCCTTTCTGATGGCTGAGTAATACTCCATCGTATATACAGACCACATTTTCTTTATCCATTCATCTGTTGAAGAGCATCTCGGCTCCTTCCACAGTTTGGCTATTGTGGACAATGCTGCTATGAACATTGGGGTGCATATGGCCCTTCTCTTCACTACGTCTGTCTCTTTGGGGTAAATACCCAGTAGTGCAATGGCTGGGTCATAGGGTAGCTCTATTTCCCTGCAAGAAATATTAAGGGGGGGTCTATAAAATAATTAGCTTTAAATAAATGAGAAAATGGAATTATTTCCATCAGCCTGCTTCCAGGCTTTCCTGCCTCAACTGCCACAATATACAGTTCTATGGAAATTCAGAATGCTCTTTGAAATGTTTACAGTTTGTTTTTAGTGGTGATGGTGGTGGTGGTGGGTGGTTTTTGTTTTTTGTTTTTGTAGTAGAAGTCATTCAGAGCACATGATATCTCATTTTCTGCTTTATGCCATTTTAGGTTTATCGGTCTTCACTAGTGAATGATTGATTTGAAGGTAAAATCGGGTTTGTTGGCTTAAAACTTTCATGGTTCCAACTTGCTTGCTACTGTATAGGACAATTTTACTTTTTAAAGACTTGACTTTTGTGGGTATGCATAACTGGTACAGAAGCTGTAGAAAACTTGAAACATTCAGAAAGTATTAGGAATCTCTGCTTCCAGCCACAATGGAGTAACAGGGACTGGAACTATCCATCCATCTTGAACAACACAAAACTGGACAAAAGATACAAAATACTGGTTTTCAGACATTAAGGAGTAGGCAGTGAAGAACTGTGCCACACACCCCCTACCAAGAGATGGGACGTTCCTGCCTGGAGAGAGTTTCCAGCCTGCACACGGGGAGGGGGGGAACCCCAACAGAACTCAGAGATCTCACACTGCTGAGGAGACACAGATCAAGGTAGCTAGAATCCATGGGGCTGTGTTTGGAGAGAAGAGAACTATACCAAGGGCTCCACATACCATCAGTGGGGACCCCTCCAGTCTTCTCATAAGTACTGAGCAAGAGATCCATGTACAGAAACTACTGGGAAGGAGCTACCCAAGAAAAACAGGCAGAAAAATCCCCAGAGCTTATGCAGGGCCGAGAATAACCTGTATTTCCTGAGCAGTAAGAACTCTGAACACATAAAGCATTAAATATAATTCTCAGAAGAGTCTTATCTCAGTCGTGGGACTAGATTACACCTAAACTAAAAGACTGGTGGGCCCCCACCTAACAAAAATTAAGAGAAAGTCTTGAGATCAAATTGTTCCCAAAAAACGTAACCTATCCCAGAACAAAATATTTAAAGGAATACAAATCCACCAACACCCAATAACATAACACAGAATTCTTGTCATGGCATAAAAAGTTATCAGGTGTGTGAAGGAGCAGGAATACATGAATCATAACCAGGAGAAAACCGTAAAAAGCACTTGGAAGGTCAAAAAATAACCATAACCTTACCAACAAGAAATGACCTTAACGATTCAGGTATTATTGCCTTTAAGGCTTTTATTTGGTACATTAAGATTTTATTTATTTCTTTATTAGAGAGAGAGAGAGAGAAAGAATCTGAAGTAGATTCCATGCTGAGCATAGAGGCCAATATGGGGCTTGATCTCACAACCACAAGATCATGACCTGAGCCGAAACCAAGAGTTGGACACTTAACTGACTGAGCCACCCAGGTGCCTCTCAGTACATATTTTTTAAATTACTGAAATTATGGGGCACCTGCGTGGCTCAATTTGTTAAGCATCTGCCTTCAGCTCAGGTCATGATCCTGGGGTCCTGGGATCAAAGCCCATGTCAGGCTCTTTGCTCAGCGGGGAGTCTGCTTCTCCTTTTTCTCCTGCTGCCACTCCTCCTGCTTGTGCTCTCTTTCTCTCTCTTTCTGTGTCAAATAAATAAATAAAATCTTTTAAAAAATTACATGGATGATCAGATGTAGGTACAACTTGGTAAGCATTTCCCCATGTGTCTTATTTCTTCCTTTCTTCTCCTCCTCCTT
The DNA here is from genome assembly GCF_002007445.2 of Ailuropoda melanoleuca. NCBI lineage: Eukaryota > Metazoa > Chordata > Mammalia > Carnivora > Ursidae > Ailuropoda > Ailuropoda melanoleuca. The sequence continues at coordinate 81,552,391 of NC_048222.1, read as the reverse complement.
CTTTTTTTGGTGATAAGAACCAACACTCATTTGGGTTACCTCAAATAATAGGAAGTGAACTTGAGGAGACCACCAGATAACAAGGAAAGAGGGGTCTCAGTTTGTTCTAGTAGAAGCAGTGAATTGTTTTTCATGGGTCATTTTCCCGTAAAACCCTGTAAAAGGAGTAACGGCCTATTTACCATTGGATTTGTTACACTACCTTATTTAAAGGTTGGTAAAGATTATCTTTGAGTCCTTGGATTTACGTAAACAAAAAGATCCTCAATATCTGATCTTAAACATTGTCAACATTGTTTTTTGTCCCCAACATTCCATTATGAAAAATTTCCAGCATGAAGTGAAGCTGAAGAATTTTATAGTGAACATCCACTGAGATTTCACTACACTTGCTGTATCACACATTCACACATCTTTCAGATTCTCTTCATCCACTAACCCCACCTATTTGGGGGGGCATTTCAAAGTAAACTGCAGACATCAGAATATGTTCCCCTAAATAGTTCAGCATAAATGTTGTTACTTAAGTTTCAATGTTTGTTAAGTTTTTTACAGGTCTATACAGTAAAATGTGCAAATCATAAGAGTACACCTCTGAGTTCCCCCCCAAAAAGGCATTGAACCGTGTAACCCAAATGGTTATTAAAATCTATGATGCCATCATCACCCCTCAAAGTTTCCTTGAAACCCTTCCCAGTCAGTGTGTGCCCCACTCCCCCAGAGACAAGAGCTGTTCTGATTTTCCACACCTAGATTTGTTTTGCCCTTCTAGAATTTCATACAAATGGAATCATAGAGTATATACTTTCACTGAGCACCGGGAAACTTTCTCTTAATATTTTTAGGTAGTAACTATTTTAGCCTTTGGGACCAGACAGTCTCTTGAAACTACTCAACTCTGCTAATGTAGCCAAAAAACAACCCAACAAAAGATAGATGAGTGGGGCTGGCTGTTCCAATAAAACTTTGATTACAAACACAGGTAGCCGGGCCCATACGCCATGATTTGCCAAGCCCATCAAATGTGGTCGTGTGTGTCAGTAGTTTGCTTGTCCTCACTGCTGAGCAGTATTTTGTGGTAGGAATGTGCCACTTTATTCATTTGCCAGATGCTGAATACTGGGGCTGCTTCTAGTTAATAACTATTATGAATAAAGCCTCAATGAACATTCTTGTACAAGTGTTTTTGTAAAAATATGTTTTCATTTCTCCTGCATAAATACCTAGAAGCGGAATTGCTGGGTCATAGGGTAGGTTTACTTTTACTTTTACTCTAAACGCATAGAAAATAAACAATAAAAAACAGCTGCCAGGAGTCAGTGTGACTTTCATTTCTCCTTCACCAGGCAGAGATAATTTCAACCATGTTCTGTGGAAGTTTCTTCTCTCACTGAAACTTATCTGCCTCTCCTGCCCTTTCCTTCCTTTCAAAGTGGGATCATCACAAGCAAAAGTTTAAAAACATACTTTGAACGCCTACCTCTACTAAAAGCTGCTTCTTTCTACTCCCTAGCTCAAACTGCCAAGAGGAAGACTGACTAGTTCAGCTGATCACCATCCTCCCATGTGTGGCCAGCTTCTCACGGTGGAACACCCCCATGGGTGCTGGCCTCCTGTGGCGTGGCTGCATACCTCCAATCAGCTCTGGCCCGGTGAAGTGGTGCAGAGGGTGGATATGGGGTTTCTATAAAGGAAACAACTCAGGGCTCCCACTCTTAGCTGAGCAGTGTCCCATAGCTACAATGGTAAATGTGGCTAGTGTCTTAACTGATATATAATTATAGCGATTAAAAATTCCCATTGTTGGGGACTTACATTGTTTTGAATTTTTCATCTCATATCTTAGCTGCAAAAGACATTTTGGAACACAAATATTTGCATAAACCTGGTAACATTTCCTTCCAGATTCCCTAGAAGCCGTAGTACTGAGTATAAATATCTGACATCAGTGATTTTCCCACTCTGGCATCAACATTACTTGCAGGGCTTAGTAAAATACACAGGGCGGGGACCCATCCTAGAGTTTCTGTTTCAGGAGGGCTAGTGTGGGGCATGAGAATTCGCATTTCTAACAAGTTCCCAGGTGACGCTGACCTGCAGAGGATTTTTTTTTTCTTTTGATGCATTTATAGCACTTTGTGCCACTTGAAAATATTTAATACAATCTGCCTTGCCTTAGAATTAAGTTTGCACATATTCACTTCCCTGAACAGGAGCTCCATAGGTTCTGTACTGTTTATCTTTGTATGCCCTAAAGTGCTAAGCAAGAATAGTGTGTTTAAAAGAAAAAAGCAAACAAACAAACAAAAAAACAACTTATGTTGTTAATCTGCCACCTAATTCCCTTGTTATTGTCTCCTTGTGGTATGAAGGCTGTCCCAAGTTCCTCCAATTTCATTTGCAGACACTTAAAACTAATTGCCACTTAACCTTTGGTTTCTTGCTTGGATTTCCGATAAGCAATAGCCGTAATTTTTCATTTCGGGATTTTACACCCCCTCTTGTCATTAATTTTCCTTGGAGTGGGTGATAGTGGAAGGAGGTTGTGAGGGAAGATAGGATTGGTTGGCTTAACAAGTGCGGGAAAGGCATACGCTGAGATCTTAAATTCTACCATTAGCATCCTTGAAATCAAAATCAAAACGAGATGTTTGTGAAAGACCTGGAAATAGTAAAGCCCTCTCAAACTTATGGAATTTTTATTTTTTTTAAAGATTTTATTTATTTATTTGAGAGAGAGCAAGCGAGAGACAGAGCGAGCACAAGCGGGGTGAGGGGCAGATGGAGAAGCAGACTCCCGCTTAGCAGGGAGCCCAATGCAGGGCTTAATCCTGGGACTCCAGGATCATGACCTGAGCCGAAGGCAGATGCTTAACCAACTGAGCCATCCAGGTGCCCCTAAATTATGGAATTTTTAATAGGGCACCCTAGGTCATATAATAAAGAGAGTAGAGGAAAATACTTAGGAAGTAACTTGCCCAACTTTACCCGTCACAATTCACAAAGACAAAAATCAAACATACTTAGAACATTTGGACCAAAATGCAGAAACTAGAGGACAGATAAACAGCACATTCAGACCAGTTAGAAGAATCCCCATGAATTTGTATCACAGGAAACAGAAAAGTTCTTTTGTCTCAGATTTGTGAGTCGTATTTACTGTTGACACTCAACAGTAAAAGGGTAAAATGTTTCAAATGAACTGGCCCGAATTGCCTCAGAACATCTTAAGTGAGAATATTTCCCCCTGGCTTATTTCACACATATCTCACAACCTCCCTCTTCATCCAAGGTGTGTGATCCCAGAACCTCCCTCTTCCTCCAAAGTGTGTCATCTAAAACAGGACCTACAACCCATTTTCAAGATTTTTGTTTGGGGTGCCTGGGTGGCGCAGTCGTTAAGCGTCTGCCTTCGGCTCAGGGCGTGATCCCAGAGTCCTGGGATCGAGCCCCACATCAGGCTACTCCTCTGGGAGCCTGCTTCTTCCTCTCCCACTCCCCCTGCTTGTGTTCCCTCTCTCACTGGCTGTCTCTCTGTCAAATAAATAAATAAATAATCTTTAAAAAAAATCAAGATTTTTGTTTGATATAAGGTCAATGCACCAGGAAAGTATCTGTTTGCAATTACATATATGAAATGCTTACTCTCCTTTTTTAAAAAGATTTATTTCTTTTAGGGGGAGGGGCAGAGGGAGAGAGAGAATTTCCTGCAGACTCACCACCGAGCGTGGAGCCATTGTGGGGCTCGTTCTCACAACCCTGAGATCATGAACTGAGATCAGGACCTGAGCTGAAGCCACTCAAGGGACTGAGCCACCCAGGCTCCCCGCTTACTATCCCTTCTCACAAAGTGTTCCCAGTCATCTCCTGATAGGGAGGATAGGGTGAAGCTTGTCCTCTACTAGATTTCTCAAGAAAGGCTCATGAGTTGTGGAATGTTTAAAACTGGTTTTCTACAGACTGGACACTTGAAGGATAACTAGGCTGGCTATAAAAGTCTTGATTCATATTCTCTTTCCTTTAGTTTCTTAACAATTGTTGCTCCATGGTTGCCTTGCTTTCTACATTGATATTGAGAGGTCTGATGTTGACCTAATTCTTTTGCCCTTATTATTTTAAAAAATTAGTTATGTTATTAACTTATTTACATGTTATTATTATTATTTTGTTTAGGGATTTTTTTTGAGAAAGTCTAGTAATTTTGCTAGGATACGTGTTGGAGTTGATGGTTGTGGCTCAATTTTCCCAGACACTTGTTAGACTTTTAAAATATGGAGAATCAGATCCTCTTATTTCTGGAAAGTTTTCTTGGGTAACAGTTGTAAATGTTAGTTTTGTTCTATTATTACATTTTTAGTCTTCAGGAACTCCAATTTTATACATCTCTGTTGGATCTTCTTTGCCTCTCTTCCATTACTTTTTTTTTTTTTAAGATTTATTTATTTATTTTGGAGAGAGAGAGTGCATGTGCACATTTATGTGAGAGTGTGTACAAGAAGGGGAGGGGCAGAAGGAGAGGAAGAGAATCTCAAGCAGATGCCCCACTGAGCGGGAGCCTGATGTGGGGCTCGATCCCATGACCCCTGAGATCACAACCTGAGCCAAAACCAAGAATCAGAAGCTCAGCTGACTGAGCCACCCAGGCACCCCTTCTCTCTTCCATTTCAATAGCTGACACTGTTACTAAACTTCTTTATCTCATTTTCATTCTCTTAGTTGTTTGGTTAGCTTTTTAAATATATCTTATTGACTTTTAATTTGAATATATTCCTTTGGCCACCTTGTAATTTGGTCCTCATTTCTGATACGGTTTTGCTGTTTTACTTCCATTTTTTCCTGTGTTTAATCAACTCTCATTTTATTGCTTCCTGTTTTTTGTCCGTTTCTGTTAGCTGGAGTTCCTGATTCAAGGTTATTTTGTCCCCTCCACATCACCAAATAATTAATTTGATGTGGAGTATTATCTATAGTTTTCTTCTGTTTTTGGTTGTTTTTGCAGGGGTAGATTTTCATCAGCTGAAATGTTTCCATTCTCACTTTCTTTTTTCTCCTTAGAGAAGCCTTGTATAGATGAAACTATTTTTGTTTATTAATCTCATGCACGGGCTCTTGGCTAAGGGGTAGTTTTTAAGACTCCTACTTCAGGACTGCCACCTGCTCTCAGTGTGGAAAAGTGCCCTTTCAAATGGTAATTCTCTTTTAGTGAGTGTGGAGGGGGAAACTGGGGAACCAAATATGTGTTCCTTGATTTTTTCAAAATCTCTTTGGTTTTGCAGGACTCTAAATTCCCTCTTCCTACTCCTTTCTTTTCTTTTCTTTTCTTTTTTTTTTTTTTAAATCACCTAGTCTCCAAAGGAGACTTTCAGAAGCAATGATGTTGGTTCATTGCTACACAGAATCATCAGTATTGATACTTGATCTCTGGCTGCTTTCAACATTGTTGACCACTTCATCATTCTCTGAAATATTTCCCCCCTGCTTTTTCTCTTACCTCTGAAGCAGCTCCTTCCAGCTCTCCTAAGAGTCTCATTCTTCTCTTCTGGTTATTAAATGTTAGACTTCCTCAAAGCCTGGCCTTTCATTGTTCGCATTCCACACTCCTTCTGGGTGCACACATCACTGTTCATGGCTTTATTTAACATCCACATTTGCATGAGTCCCCGTTTTTTTTAAGATTTTATTTATTTGAGAGAGAGAGAGAGCGCACGAGCAAGGTGGAGAGGCAGAAGGAGAGGGAGCAGCAGACTCCCCGCTGAGCAGGGAGCCCAATGCAGGGCTCAATCCCAGGATCCTGAGACCATGACCTGAGCTGAAGGCAGATGCTTAGCCAACTGAGCCACCCAGGTGCCCCATGATTCCCAGTTTTCATCTCTAACCCAAACCTGTTTCCTGAGCTCTAGACTCCTATGTCTAAATGATGATGCTCACACTCAAAGACACCTCAAGCATATCATGTCTAAAACTGAGCTTTATTCCTTACCCCCAAATGCCACTGTTTCAGTTATAGAAATGTTGAGATTATTCTTGACAACTTTCTCTCTCTCAACTCCCAAATATCCAGGTTATCAATTCCTATTGACCTTATCTTCTAAAAGTCTTTTGAATCCAACAACTAATCATCACTTTGACAACCACCTTCATTTTTCACCTTAACTACAATTGCCTGCTAATTGGACTCTCTATAAACACCTTTCCCCCTTCAATCTGTTCTGTCCATACAACAGCCATAGGGACCTTTTAGAAACTATAATGTGTGTTACTTCCCTACCTAAAAATTCTTCAGTGGCTTCCCATAGCTCTTGAGACAAAGACCCAAATCCTTATTATGACACAAGAACTTGTAAGAACTGGCACCCTACTCAATTCTTCCCTTCCCTTGTTCTGCATTCAGCCATATCAAGTCCTGGAATAGGCTATGCTTTAATTCACTTCTCACTTCCTTTTTTTTTTCCCCCAAGAAGGATGGTATATATGATCACTTTATTTCACAGGGCAAAAGTTATTTAACATCCACTGGACACTGTGTGAAGCATTAGAAGCCAACTATACATATGGTCAGTATCAGCCACAGAGCTGTTCCTCTTCTTCTAGAAGTGCTGCTTTTTATTGTGGCTTATGGTAACTGTGCAACATGCAGGGGATGATCCTGGATGCCACATGGGGCAAGCTGTTATGCCCAAACTCTTATCCCCCAAACATACCCTCTTTAGCCAGTAAGGGCCTTTTATAAAAAAGCCTTGTGGTTTTCATGAAGAGACTACTATGCATTATAGCTTTTGCCCAGCATCACCACAAAACTTGAACTATTTTGGTTAAACAGCCCTTTAAAAGATGACAGAAGAAAAGAATATCTATTAAGAAACTGTCTAAATCCCCCAAATTGCTATTTCCACACAGTCAGTTATGGTGATGATGCACATAGTTATGGATTAATAATGAAACCTTAAAAAGCAGACAAAAGCTGCATGGGCTTTGGCTGGCTGGCTCTCCCTTCAGGAGCCCTAAACATCATGTCCTGTTGCCTTTCCTGACATAAAAGGCTTTTCACATCTTGGACAGCCTGATGTCATAAGTGACCATGTTGAAGCTGTCCCAGGCAAAGAGCTTCTTCTCCAGTGGGACACAGTCAACCATGCTGTTGTATGGTTCTTGAGTGGGATGGTCAGGGCCTTGCTGTGCCCTGTGCCATAGACAAAGCTGACAGTGGAATCAGGTGGTGAGTAGCTGCTGATGGTGTACAAGTGCTCACAGATGATGAAGACATCAGCCACTGACTGCTTATGGATGTTAGTCTCCCAGGTTTGTTCAAGTTCCAGACTCTCTGGGTTCAGTTTGGAGAGAATAATGAAGCCTTTGGCCTCCTGTGTGCTGTACACTTCTCACTTCCTGGCAGAAGCTTTCTTGAATTTTCCTAAGTTAAATCCCCTCTTATAGTCTGTCCTAGGCTCATGTCTTTCTCTCTCCAGCATTTATCTCAGGTCTAATTTTATATTTACATCTGTGGTTATTTGATTAATGTTTATCTTCTCGGCAAACTCAATGAGGGTAGGGGTCATGACTGTTTTGTTCACCTTTGTAATTCCAGCAGTGAGCACAATGTCTGAAACAATAAATATCTGTTGAAATAATCATTCTAACCTCTATTTCCTTTAAATTTAAACAGCGCTTTATTGAGTACTGTATTGGGTACTATGTGCCAGATGCCATTTTAAGCACTTGACACGCATCATCTCGTTATTCCTCTTAATAGAGGAAGGAGTAGGTAGAATAATCTGCCCAACATACACAGCAGGTTACCAAAGCTAGTAAGTTACAGAGCTAAGATTTGAACCCAGGAAGTCTGGTTTCAGAATCCAAGCTCTTAAATATTATATTTTATTCCTTTTAATGCTCATATCACTGACTTAGACTTTTCTGATTAATTTTATGAGAATCTTTCAGACCCAGAAATAATCTCAGTGATCATCTGTTTTTCAATTGGATCAGTGATATCAAAAGGGGTGAATGACTTGTCCAAGATCACATTGCAAGCTAGTAGCAGAATTTAGACTCTATCGTGTTTTCTGCTCCCCCCACCCCCCGCATTGTATCGTCCTCGTGCTTCTTAGGAATGAGCTAAGTTTAACTGGCAAGATTCAGTTCTATTTCTTTTATAGATAAAAATTTTAATGCTATACCTGTCATATAGTATAAAGATGTAGTACAACATATGAGAATTCCTTTTTGTAGTTCTACAGAATGTGTAATTAGCTTTTATAATTGTATATGTGTGGAGTGGCAGGGCGGCGGCGGGGGGAGAGGATTAATGTGATTTGCTAGAGCTAAAGAAAAGAAGTAGCAATCATCTGTCTCTGATCTTGGTCTTTGTTTGCATGAAGGCAGGGGGCTAGGTTGATCCCAAGTACCTTCTAGGCTCAGGTCTTTGAAGTATATTATCAGTGTTTGTCAACCTTACCTAAAGGTGTTCTTCATAAAGTACTTTTCTTGAACAGAAGAAAAAAGTATATTTTAACCCTGAGTTCATTTATACCTTTGGTTGTTTGATGGCCTCCTGTACAAAGTAAGGTCTGTGGATCATCAGCACCCACATTCTTGGAAGCTTGTTAGAAATGCAGAATTTCTGGCCCTATCCCAGACCTGCTGAACCAGAAACTTCATCTTAATAAGATCCTCAGGTGATTCACATGCACATTAAAGGCTGAGAAGTACTACTCTGAGAGGGTCTGCCAAGAAAGAGAATGAAGACTGAATGTCTTATACTGAATCATCTTATTTTTAAAAGCACAATATTCATTCCCAGCTGACAATTTAAAACATATAAATAGGATTATATATATTTTTCTAAAATCCCACACTTGACAGTTTTTTTCAATAGATAATCCTCATAGATTTTTCATAGGCACAAGAAATGCTGGAGTTGGAACAAACCTAGGACACCATTAGTCTATCCTGCATTCACACAAAAGCAGAATACCTTCTATAGGTATTCCTTTGTGGCCTCTGACTGAACATTTCCAGGAAAGGCAACTCACCAAATCACAAGGCACAACCATTCCTTGCCATTCACTGCCACACTTAACAATCTTAGTTTAGTTTTGACCAGCTAAGTTTTGACCATGTACCACCTGGACCATGGCAATGGTGTTGCAAACTTGTCTCAATCTTTCTGACCATCCAAGAGACAAAACCCTCTTCCTACAATCACATACTAACAAATGTGGTGTTTAAAAATTTTGACTTCCTTTTCAATCCACTATTGTCCACACTTATGTAACTACCTCCTATTGTCTCTGGTCTCATCAAACAGATCAGCTAATTATCCAAAGACTTGGGTGATCCTGCCTTTCTAATTTTGTGCAAGTCCAACTCCCTACCTTAATCCTGTTCCCCGTGGCACAATTTAGGGGCTCCCTGACTTAGCTATAAAAATTCCAGCTCCCGGGTATTCATTAATAGCGGTAACTATTCTTTCGTTTCTTTTTTCTGATTTTTATGAAACTAGAGAAGTTAACCTTGTTTAGACTCCTCGTTAAAGGGCAAATTCATCTAGAACAGGAATCTAGTCCCTCACACGGCTTTTCCTGGCACCTGGCTCCTCTCTTTATGTTCTACTTACGACAGGAAAGCCTTCTATCTATACTCATCACCCTGATGTTCCCTGGAGAGTCACCTGTGCAAGAAGATGCCCTTCCTATCTAAGATTCTCATCGCCAGAATTTCATTAGAACTCCCATGGAGACTGAGACACTTCAGTTAAAATTCACAAATGGCTATAGAGCCCCTACCATACTCAAAATTATTTTTCTAGGTGTTGGTATGGATAGAGAGATGATTAGGATAAAGGCGAAGTTCCAGAGTGCACTTTGTAAGAGAAGAAACAACACAACTTAGTCTTCTTGAAGACATCATGTTAGAGACAAAATTGTTGCCCCATTTAGTTATCTTCTTAACTTGGGATTCCATAGATAGGTAGATATGTATCTCCTTTATCTACTTCTCTATCTCAGAGGGCAGAGGTAGGTTATTAAAAAAAGAGGTAGAATACCATAGTGCAAGGTCTTCCCCTCCTGGTGAGTTTCTCCAACTCCTCAGACACACCGTTTTAAAATGCTGACGGCCCTAAGGACTGTTGTTTACATATTACTTTCCTCATGAGACTGTGAGCTAATAGAGGGCAGAGTTCATGTTTTATTTCCAGAAAGCACCATGATTGGCATTTAGTAATCAATACTGAGAACGATACAGGTAACCTTACTGAGCGCTTGCCCTGTGGCAGCCACTCTTAGAAAGGGTTTACATCTAGTCAATCATTTAGTACAGGCACTTGCGCAAGCGAATGAACCCATACCCTTCTCTCCACCGGCTTCAGACCCGGAGACTTACGACCTCTTCCCCGGGGTGTCCGCGCTCCCTCAACTCCCGGAACTCCTTTGCCACGCCCCTAGGAAGTCCGCGTCCCGCCTACTCGCCGCCACGTGGTCCAGGGCCCGTCGCACCTCTCTGACATCACCAGCACGCGCGCTGGACGCCGCTGTCCGCCTGGTTTGCGAGTTCTTTGGTTCTAGCTTCTTCGCGAGCCGGCTGCTCGGTAGCCGCCACCGCTCAGGTCCGGAGGCTCGCGGCTCCCCAGGCTCTCAACATGTCGATGCTGGCTGAGCGTGAGTGAAGGGCGCGAGGGTGAAGGTTCCAGGTCACGCGCCAGGCCGGACCGAGTGGCGCGGGGTGCGGGGTGCCGGCGCGCAGGGGGGCGGGGGATGCGGGGGGACGGGGAAGCCTGGTTCGCCTCGCCCTGCCTTCCGGTCAGATTTCCCAGCCCAGCCTTCCCCGGAAGTTAGCTACCGGTCTACTAGTGAAAGAGACTGAGAGTGTCCACGTGAGACTCTTGTCCTTACGCTCGGATCTGGGCACGCGCGCCGTGGGTTCGAATGGGAGCCAGGAGGCGGACCGGGCAAACCCTGAGCTGTTCTTTCACTTTGCCGGGCCTCAGCATCTTCTGGTTAAAAAGAGGTGGTTGGGCCAGCAGAATCTCTTCAGGCAGTGAAATCTTGTTCTCGAAGATTTATTGAACCCAGAGAAAGAAAAGCAAGGGGTTTAGAAGCGTCAAACACAAGAAGTTAGCCTTTTTTAGGGGATGCAGGACTAATGAGTGAGTCTAAGTAAAACTGACGGTTTGGACTTAGTTGGAATTGTTAACATTCTTACATGACAGATGTGTTGGCTGCATCGCCGCATCCTGCTTCACTTTGCCTTTGACATTTATCTTCATTTTGTGAAGTTCGTTAATTCCCTCGCTCTGGAGAGGCTGTTTGACTTTTGAGCGGTATCTGTAGTTAAGTTGCCTGCCACCAGATGGCAGTCGTGCTTTGGTCATGAAAAGCCAGCCCCTAAGTTTTTGGGAGTGTGTAGTGAACAATGAACAGAAACAGCTTGTTTTAACAACCAACAGCAATCACACAGGGATTCTGTGAAATAAATGCTGTCAGCATCCTCTTATCTAAGAAGGTGGGAGAATGGAAACACAAACGTAAGGGATAACGTACTGTTCCAATTTCACCGGGGCTGAAATCCAGGTTTAGAGGAAAATAATTTGCCCTGAGTGGTTGAGCTAGAAAGTGACAAATTTGATCTAGTTATCTCTTTACCTTTTTGTCACTGGGCCAGCAGTTTCCTATTGTTTTTGAAGCATATGTTTTAGACTCTGACTCTATGGGCTCTGTTTCTTCATTTGTGAAAGTAGGACTGCTAGGATCTCTTCTGATTTTAGTTTCTCTGATGTATGCTTAATTCAGCACGTACATTGGCCCTGGCTCTGCTGTTCATTTATGTCTCTTTCCATGATCAGTTTCTGCGGGGCTATTAAAAAACTTCTTTTATTATCTTCATTACTAGGTTGGCTTAAAAAAAACGAGATGGTGAACGTAAGAACTTTTCAAAGTATGAAATGCTTGTTATACACATGTGAAATGCTGTTTGTAGACATCGGTAATTCAAATTGCATGATTTCAGGGAATATTTTCAGTTCTCTCCTGCGACTCCACGTTTTCAAATCTTTGCCATGATAATATATGATATTTTGTGTTGTCTTTTAAAATAACTTACTAAGTTTGTGCCTTTGACATCCCTGTGATTAGATATTTAGGACTGGTGGTCTTATTTTTTTTAAAGATTTGTTTATTATTTTAGGGAGTAGAGGGGAGAGGGAGAGAATCTCAAGCCGTCTTCCCACTGAGTGCAGAGCGCTATCTCAGGACCCTGAGATCATGACCTGAGCCAAAACCAGGAGTCAGATGCTCAACCGACTGAGCTACCCAGGCACCCCAGGACTACTGTTCTTATTTTAGAAGTAAGAAAAATAGGAGCAAAGAAGAGTCCTAGTCTCATAATTTCAATGCCTAGCAATTATTTTTTCTGATAGTTTATAAACTTGGGATAATTCTGTAGGTACAGTTTTGTTTTCTCCCCCCACTTAACATTAGTGAACATTTTCAATTCATTAAGCATGCTGTTTCCTCTGTTTTCCCTTGCCATATGGACTATATTGTGTTTTCTTTTATTTTTGCCATAGGCACTTATCCTGTTTTTAAAGTCTAGTAGTTTTCTTTTTGTTTCTCAAAAATATTTCTATTTAGTATTTCTCTAATTATCAAGTGTTGTTTCTTTTTTTTTTTTTTAAAGATTTTATTTATTTATTTGACAGAGATAGAGACAGACAGTGAGAGGGGGAACACAAGCAGGGGGAGTGGGAGAGGAAGAAGCAGGCTCATAGCAGAGAAGCCTGATGTGGGGCTCGATCCCATGACGCTGGGATCACGCCCTGAGCCGAAGGCAGACGCTTAACCGCTGTGCCACCCAGGCGCCCCCAAGTGTTGTTTCTTGGGTCTCCCTTATGCCAGACAAGAAATCTAGCTTACATAAACCTCCTCCTATGTAAGACAAGAACTTATTGATCTCACTTACCAGTCATTACATCATTTGGAGTTTTAGACCCAGTTTTTTATTAAGTTAGTACTTTTTTCGTAGTTTCTTTCCTTTTTAAGACCAATTTTTTATACTTCCAATCATATTTGTTGTCAAATCACACTATAGTTAATGGATTTTAATGCTCTTTGCATTAAGATTTTATACTGCAGTTTCTTTAATTTTGGATATGTCTTGAACTTTTTAAAAGGAATATATGGTACACGGATGTTATATTTTGAGCTTTTGAATATCTCAAAGTGTCTTTTGAAATAGAAAAAAGACAAAACTTCTGTTCCTGACTCTTGGGACTTAACACACCTTTCAGAGTAAGCTGAATCTTGGTATGAGCCAGGTGGTATTAGGCATGGAGTGATTGAAGAGTGAAGTCTCTTACAGCTGTTGTATGGAGGGGTTTATTGGGGTTACCCCAAAAGTGTCCTAATGGAACCATCTACAGTTAGATCTTCAAATAGGAGTCCCTGCTAGAGGATAGTTAAACACATCATCCCTAGTAGTGATTCTGCAGATCCAGGGTACTCTCCTCTGCCACTGCTCTTCCACGTAGTGTTAGGCATCCCCAAGACCATCCGAGATTTAGTGATTTGCTCAGATTCAGGACATAGGACTCAGCAGAAAGTTATATTCATGGCCAAGATTTCTTATAGCTAAGGGTTACAGAACAAAATCATATGGAAAAGATACATGGAGCTAAGTCCAAGGGAAACCAGACACAAGCTTCCCTCGGTGGAGTTACACAGGACACACTTAATTACCCCAGTATGAGTTGTGACAACACTTGTGAAGTGTTGCAAACCAGGGAAGTTTGTTAGGGACCAGTGTCATGTTTACTGTGGGCTGGTCATGTGGGCAGGCTCTGCTTGGTGTGTGCCAAAATTCCAGACTCCCAGAAGGAAAGCCAGGTATTTGGTATAAACCATGTTGTTTGTATAAACAGTTAGGCATAGTGAGCCCTTCACCCATTCTGAGAATGCTAGGAACCCTCCTGAAACCCACGTTCCCAGCCAAGGTGCCAACCTTGTCAGCGAGCCTCTTGAAGGATAGCAGTGAGGCCTTCCATGTTCTGTTCTGCACATAGGGTTAGCAAAGCTGACATCTAAGCACAACGTAACCGTGGAATAAGTACAACAAAGCACATGTAAACCTTGCTCCAATCTGAACAGACCAGTAACAGTCTTTTCCTTGCCAGGATTTCCCAAACCTGGAAACTTCTGCAGCACTAAAGCCAGAGAGTGTTTCAGGGAAGTCTGATCAAATAAATTGGGGAAACATGGCATTCCTGCTTTGCCCTTGGAGGATCCACACATCTGCATATTAAACATTCTGGGAAAGTCTCTAATATGGAACACTATTGAATTTTGTTTCATCTGTTGCCCTTTTTTTATTTTAAAGGGAAGCGCCCCCCCCCCCCCGCAATTTATCATCCTCACTGGGGAAACCCTGTCCTACCCCACTGGTTGAGGATACCTGACATTTCTGCAGGGAAGAGGAAATGACATTGGGGATCTTTCATATAGGCACTGTAGTCTGCTGTATACACGTATGTAACATAAACTGTTGGATTCTTATTGCAAAGCGTGGCCTCATTCATTCTCAAAAATGTCCTCTTCATATAAGCCCCATTCAGAACCCCCTGGCAAGCACTGCTGTATAGAGACATGAATTCTGACACACACCAGTAAGCAGCCTTACAGAGAGAACACTGGTTAAAGAGGCTCATATCTGCTTTGTTGTTTATTTTTGGAGGCAACGTTATACTGTATATTTACTAAGATAGGTAAAGTAGTAACTTAGTCATGGTTAGCATTTTTGGGTTACCTTTTTCCTGCAAAACTGTAGATTTGAGTCCAACTTGTTTTGCTTTATAAGTAGCCTTGTCCTGCATGCTTGTAAAAGTTTCACTTATTTTTGCTAGGATGTGTGTAGTTTGGGTTTCTTTATTGATTTTACATATAATACAGTGTGCTGTCTGATTGGAAGTTGTGTTATTTTTAAATTATGTTTGAAGATGTGAGGGCGATCTGGCTGCGACATCTGTTACCCTACTGATTACCAGGGTTGATTGGGCTGATCTGGCTGCCTAGGTGGGTGTCCCCTTCATCACTGCTCCGCATGTGTCCCTCCCTAAGCTGCGTGCTAGGCCAAAGCTGTATGTTCTGTTGAAGAGGACGATCTTCCCTGATAGAAGAGGGATAAAGAGGACCTTTCTTTGGTCAGGGGTATATAAGTAGCTGCGCTCCCCTGCTAGAAACTCCAAACAAGCTCTCAAGGTCCATTTGTAGGAGGACATAGGGTAGTCAAGCTTCTAAGATTCCAGACACATCTAAATGGGGTTGCTGCACTTGGCAGTCTGCCTTTCTTAAAGAAAGAAGTGGGGAAGCGGGGTGGGGGGGGAGGGAGGGAAGGAAGGAAGGAAGGATGGATCAGACTAAGTTACCAGGCTGTTTTGATAGTGAGATACTGTGCTTTGGTTGCTGCAGAAGGTGAATAATAATGACACTTTGACCTGCAAATTTCTCACTTGGCCACAGTTTACGTTGGGGCTTCATGTTCTTGTTCTGTGAACTTTTGAGGTTCTATATCTCTTCAGTAATTTTCCTTAAAACTACAGTGATAGGGGTGCCTGGGTGGCTCAGTGGGTAAAGTATCTGCCTCCGGCTCAGGTCATGATCCTGGAGTGCCGGGGAGTCTTCTTCTCCCTCTCCCTCTGATCCTCCCCCCTCTCATTCTTTCACTCTCTCTCTGTCAAATAAATAAATAAAATCTTAAAAAAAACAAAATTGCAGTGGTAAATTTGAGTTCCTAATGGTCAGTTATTGATATGCATTAAAAAATACTTAATATGAGGAGATTCAAGGCAGTTTCCTTGGTTATGTTCCTTCCTTCCTTTCCTCTTGTCTCCTTTTATCCTTTCTTCTCTCTAATTCAGTCATACATTCATTCACATGTTTACTGAGTGCCTGCTATGGGCACAGTGTTTTCTACTTCCTGCAATGAAGCATAAAAAAGAATAACATACAAATATGAACCATAAGGAGATTATGGTCTAATAGAAAACATCAGAGATGGATATAAATGGCCACGATACAGACGAATGTGAGTTAAATGCCAGAAAAGAAGCAGATGATTTATACTGGAAGTTCAGAGAAAGGGTCATGTGGCTTTAGGGCATTTGAGTGACCAGGGATGGTGTCACGAGTGTCTGTAGATGACGTGTGTGGAGGGTACAGTTGACTCTCCCCAAGATCATAATGACTGTGGATTAAGAATATAAGCTTTGATGTCAGTTGAACCTTGCTTTGTATAGAGGCTCTGATTATTGCTTGGGGGCATTAGGCACATTTCTTTCTCTAAGCCTCAGATTTCCTCATCTGAAAAATGGAGATGAGAATATCCATCTGCATTGGGTTTCTGTGCAAATTGAATACAATGTATGGGTAGCATTTGGTACGTGCTGGATTGCAAGAAAAGCTGCAGTGGTGGCGGCGGCTGCTGGTGGTGGTCGTGGTGGTGACGCCTGTGTTGACAGGTGCTTTCAGTTGCTGCCTTTAGCTGAGTGTGAAAGGCCAGCTGATGGCATATCATGTATTTCTATTTGTCACACGTGGAGGGAACATTGGTAGGCTTATCTTAGGCCAATTTGTATATTGAGAATATACAGTTAGTGGGAAAACCACGGTAAGTGATCTAATCTGATGATATTTCATCAAATGATGAATCTGATACGTGTATCTAATAAAACATATTGTTTGTCACATTTTTTGCAAGTATGTGTGTATGTATTAGGTTTTGTGTGTATTTGTGTAGTATTTTCCAGGTTTGAAAGATAAATTGCTGATGAGGAGCTTTGTCACTTCCAGGTCGGCGGAAGCAGAAGTGGGCTGTGGATCCCCAGAACACTGCATGGAGCAATGATGAGTCCAAGTTTGGCCAGAGGATGCTAGAGAAGATGGGGTGGTCTAAAGGAAAGGTACGTGGAAAAGAGCAGAAGCAACTGGAGCCATGCAAAAAGGCAAATCAGGAGGATGCATCTGTCTTCAGAGACTGTGAGAAATTTATGTTTTAGGTCAATGAGTGATTTTGGAGAAATAACTAAATTGTAATGATAAAGTTAGAATTGCACATAAATGTCAATTCTTTTTATCATTTAAACTGCCGTGATTGGCGTCTTTCATAAATTGTACCTTTTAATTAGCTTCACTTAGAATCATACTTAACCATCAGTGGTTTATATTGCTAAGAGTAGTATTTTTTCCCCTTTATAGCTTAGAATACAGATTTTCTCGTTTTCCTCACATTCCTTTTATTCCCTACTGAAGTAGGATTTCTACTGGTGACTTTGTATTTAAGTGGTTCTTATGAAGGTCTTTAATGATCTTCTTGACAAATCCAGTGGATCCTTTTTTGTTCTCATGTTGCTCAGTCCCTAAACTTCATTGGATGGAATTGACTATTCTTGAAATATTTCTGTCTTAGCTTCTACAATACTGCTCTTCCCTCTGTTTTTTCCTTCTCCTTCACTGCCTGCTCCTAAATGTGTTGCTGACTCTTCCTCCTCCAGGTTTTTGAGCTTTGGAGCTCCTCAGGGTTCAGCCCCAGACTTTTTCTGTACTCTGCTCAGGTGAACTCTTTCATTCCGCACCATGCTTTGAAGTGTCTGAATTCTGAGGACTTTTCTACAGCTGGTCCAGAAATGTCCTCTGAGCTCCACATTTGTAAATTCACCAGCCTGCTTGACATTTCCTCTTGAGTAAGCATCTCAGGTTTATCATTTTTGCTATAAAATTCTTGATGCACCTCCCCCCCCCACCTTTTCCTTCTCAAGTCTTCCCTGTTTTTGGAAATGGGTGTGCTTGGTTCCTCTACCTCTCTCACATGTCACCTCCCCAGTCACTACTCCTTTCCCCCCAGGGCCCCATCCTGGGCCACGCACCATCATCATCTCTTTCCCTAAGCCTCACAGCTGCTTCCCTCCCCTCCTTTTCTTCCTCTGGGCCATTTGCCAAACGACAGCCACAATACCTTTTAAAGAACAGAAATTAGATTGTGGCATTCCCTTGCATAGTTCAGTGGTTTCCCATTGTTTTAAAAAATTAAATCCAAATTCCTACCATAATTTCCAAGGTCCTATGAGGTCTTTCTCTTTTATATCATCTTATTTTCTCTTAATCCACTTACCCTGGTTACTTTTTAGTTTCTTCAGTACACCAACTTCTCTGGGACACCTTACATACGAGTATAATTGATTCAGGGGACTTGGGGTCTCCTCTCCCCACTTTCTCAGTGTTGTTTTATAAAATTATTTAATGGAGAGAGCCATAGATTTATAATATCTTTAATGAGCTTCCATTAGTTTGGTGTTAGTACTCTGATTTTGAGCATCACAAAAGGCATGTTTTCCCTTGTGTTTACGTGGGCCGTGAAGTGGGTGTTAGGTTGAAGAAGTAGCATTCATTATTGTGAGTGTATTGGTATTACAGACATACTTTGTAAGAATCCATTAGACTGTGTCCTCTTTGAGGGTAAGGATAGTGCCTCACTCCTGGATATTTAATAATTAATTGAATGGTTGATAAAGGAGGAAAGATGTGATCTGTCTTGATAAAAAGGCTAACTCTCTTTTTTTGACCTCCATAGGGTTTAGGAGCTCAGGAGCAAGGAGCCATAGATCATATTAAAGTTCAAGTTAAAAATAACCACCTGGGACTTGGAGCTACGATCAATAATGAAGTGAGCAACAGTGTGTCTACTGGGGGTTTTCCTTGCACAATTCGCTTTTTTATAAATGTAAACATTTTAATCCAATCAAGTCGATAAGTTTTCGACTATTCAAGTATATATCCTCCATGCTGTGGTTAACTAAAGAGCCCATAACCGGCTCTTCATCACATCACATGCCTTCACCTTGCCTTCTTGTCCTTATGGCATTCTTTACTTGCTTATGTCTAAGAGATCCAAATTAGTTTTATTGATAAACTTTGAAAAAATATTCTTTTTACAGAATATTTATAATTCTGTACTCATTTCAGTACAGAAAGGCATTTTCATCTTTGCCTCTGTTCTGATATTAGTTTATATTATTAAAAGTTGTGGTGGTGTTTGGTTTCAGAAAGAAACTAAAAGTTTTTTCTGCAAGAAAGTGGTGACCTTTTTCTGTCCAGTTGTCTATTTCTGACTGTTGGTATTCAGCAGTTGAATTTATTCACCTTTCCCCTTAAATACTGGTGCTTTGAAAGTATAACACTGTAATTAAAAATTAAACGGCCCATCATGCTTTTCATATTCAGTATTACTATTTACCTTAGAAAGTGTCTAAGTTGAAAGCTTTGTTCTTAAATTTGTCCAGCCAACAGAATCTGATAGGAAATCTGGAAAACTACTTTAGGTAAACCAAATTATTTTGATTCAATATACTGAGTAATGGACTAGAAGTAGTAATTGTGCTGAGTGATAGACTAGAGGAGCTAAAATTCTCTGTACTCACAGCTAAAATTTTAAACCACTAAGGAAAGAGTTTATATGAGGTTGGTTTTGAAGGTACTTGTTGAGAGATAGATGTAGGGATACAGTTAATTTTTTAGGAGAAGCGTTGCCCAGTAAACCTATTTAATATGCCTTAACCTTCAGCATTCTTTAAAAGTGTATATGAGCCATATTCGTACATTGATATCTTGCTTCCCATTGGTTCAGATTGTTTTGGAGATGCCCATTCTCTTTTAAAGTCCGATTGTTTTTGTTATCATGAATGTATTGGCACCACCTTATGAGGGTGCTGACTGATCCAGGGAACTTGGGAGTCTTTCCTACTCCTTCCCTCAGTGTTGTTTTGTAAAATTGGGGTTGACGCAAGCAAATAGAATTGGGAAAAATGTTGTACGCGCCGGAAGAGCAAAGATGAGAGCCCTGAAGTCTGTCAGTGCTTTTTTCCGTTTGACCTACATAATATTCCCATAGTGAGAGAAAAATAATGATTTTATTTTGTTTTATTTTCATATGTAGTACAGAGGTTGCCTGTTGATAATTTAATTATAAGTGGACAGTTGATAAATTATCCACATTTGAAATCAGGACTTAAGCTTCCAAGAAGACTGTTTTTAAAAAATTTTTTAATTTTGAATTTTTTTAATTTTGGATTTTTTAAAAGATTTATTTATTTATTTGAGAGAGAGAATGAGTGTGTGCATGGCGGAACGGTGCGTACAGAGGGAGAGAGAGAGTCTCAAGCTGACTGCCTGCTGAGCAAGGAGCCTTGCACGGGGCTCGATCTTGCAACCCTGAGATCATGACCCAAGCCAAAATCAAGAGGTGGATGCTTAATTAACCAGCTGAGTCACCCAGGTGCCCCACAGCCCATTTTTCATATTAATATAGATAAGTTACATTTCAAGTTATATCTTCGTTCAAATATATAACATAATATTTTGATGAAACATTTAAAATTTCACATTAACAACCAGATTTCCTTTATTCTAAAATATGTCTTATCTCAACCAGTATATGTAAACTACAGGCTTGCCTTTAATTGATTTTTGGGGTATTTTCAGGATAACTGGATTGCTCATCAAGATGATTTTAACCAGCTTCTGGCTGAGCTGAACACTTGTCATGGGCAGGAAACAACAGGTAGGAAAACCTTTGCTTTGTTATCCATTTGATCTATAGAAGACATAATATCTTAATTTAAAACATTTTATTAACTCTTTTTACTTTAAGCTTAATATATCTGAAAGTTAATTGGTTGAAGCTATTACAAATAGTCAATTCTGTATACATTTTAATGGTGCTTTCACTATTAAAAGCAAACAGTTTTTTCCCAGTGAGAGTTTGAGAGTGGCAAGACAAATCATTCAGTTTACAACCTCAAATAGTAAAGTGATCTTTCCAGGGATCCTTGGGTGTGATTGAAAACTTGTTCTTAAAATACAAAACAAGAAAAAAAAAATACAAAGCAAGAAATACCAAGTGGGACCACGAACCAGCAGCCAGCAAAGGCTTGATAGAAAAATCTTTTTTGTATTTATTCTACCTAATGAAATTTATTGTATCTTTGAATGTATGTCAGAAACTCGAAATGCTCAGGTATATAGTAAAATTTGTTACATGGCCTCAGTACTAGAAATTGTATATCTAAGGCCTGGGAACTGGAAATGAAGCAGTTGAATATTGGGCATTCCATATTAAATTAACAGAAAGAAAATACTACTGAGGGGAAGGGCATGGATGGTAAAGTTCTCAAACTTGTGGGCCTTTGGTCTAATTTCACAGTTTAAGGAAAGTTTTTTGTCACATGGCTCTTTGGAAGGCAAGGATGTAACCAGTTAATTGTGCTGGATATTTATTGAAGAAATATAGACTGTTAGCTCTTCTAAGAACATATTTTTAAAAAACAGTGGTAAAATATACATAAACATAAAGTTAACCATCTTAACCATTTTTAAGTGTACAGACCAGTGACATTAAGTACATTCACACTATTGTGCAACCACCACACCATCCATCCATAAAGCGCTTCATCTTGTAAAACTGAAACTCTGTCCCCGTTAAATACGAACTCCCATTCTTCCCTCTCTCAAGCCCTTGGCAGCCATTTTACTTTCGGTCTCTGAATTTGACTACTCTTGGTACCTCATAAAAGTGAAATCATACAGTATCTGTCCTTTTATGTCTGGATTATTTTACTTAACGTAATGTTGTTAAGGTTCATCCATGTTGTACCATTTCCTTCCTTTTAAGGCTCAGTAGTTTCATTGTATGTATAGACCACATTTTGTTTATCATTCATCCTTCAGTGGACACTTGGGTTGTACTTCTTGGCTATAGTGAATAATGCTGCTGTGAACATGAATGTGTAAATGTCTCTTCAAGTCCTTGCTTTCAGTTCTTTTGTGTATATGTGTAGAAGTGGGATTGCTTATTTTTAAGTTTTTGAGGAACTGCCATAGTATTTTCTATAATGGCTACACCATTTTACATTCACACCAACAGTGCACAAGGCTTCCAGTTTCTCCATATTCATGCCAACACTTTTTATTTTCTGGGTTTTTGATTTTGTGTGGTTTGCTTTTGATTTGTTTTGTTTTGTTTTGTTTCTTTTTGATAGCAGACATCCTGATGGGTGTGAGGCGATATCTCATTATGCTTTTGATTTGCATTTCCCTAGTGACTAGTTAGGTTCAACATATTTTCATATACTTGCTGGCTATTTCTGTGTCTTTTTTGAAAAAATGTCTTCAGTTCCTTGCCCCTTTTGAATTGGGTTTTTTTGTTGTTGAGTTGTATTCTGCAAACATTTTTATAAGGAATTTCTTTCTGTTCTCCATGCACAATATTTGGCTTGTAGTGAACTGTTAAGAGATGTTTGTTAAATTGAAGGAGGAAGAACCTTGTGGAATGAAATTAAAGATTAGCCAAGTTCAGCAAACATTCGTTGAGCTGTGTGCTGGATCCCAAGTTAGACGTGAGGATATGTAGCTGTACAGGACAATCCCTGCTTAGGAGGTAGCTAGCAGGATATGCTGGTACTTGGTAAAATTATAGTGCGAATCCAACTCTGGGAAGAGTTATTGCAGTGCTACGTATGGGACTGAGCCCAAAAGCATCAAGGAAAGGTGCTGTGTTTGTATTTTCCCTAATTCCTTCTTGTTGGAATCTATCGCTTGGACAGTTTGCCTTATCCATGGGATAACCATTAGAACTATCCTAACAGTTTTATATAAAAAGATATGTGGTCCTAATATAAAAGATGCTAATTTGTTAGCCGAAGAAAAACGTAAGGAAAATGTTTTGTGAAAACACTACCTGGACTGGTGTCTGGAAATGCAGGATATATGCAGTAGTTAAACTCAAGGATCTTAGCCCTTACTAATTATAAACAGAAACATCTTTATATTCAGGATTTCAGTTAAAATCAATAGAAACACAGATATGAATGTAAACGTGATTGTATAAGACTTGTAGGTTTTGACTGAAGAGCAATAGAGCGTAATGGTTTAGAGATGAACATCAGAGCCAGATTGCCGGGATTTGAATCTTGATTCTGACGTCTCTGCTTGTGTGACCTTGAGTAAATTACTGAACATCTCTGACCCTTTCTTCTCTGTGAAAGGGAGATAATAGTACCATCCTCAAAAGGTGGTTGAAGAATTAAATATATTGCTATAACTAAACTACTTTGAATACTGCCTAACCTATGGTAAGTACTTAGTAAATATTAGCTGCTGTAATTTTTGTTATTGTTGTTATTTGTAGAGATAGAACTCCAGAGTAGAACATTTGCTCTGATTGTTTTTAGTAATCAGGATATAGTACCACCACGAAAGAGTGATCCTTGTAGGTGGGTGGGTTTGGGCTTGATGTTTAGGCTGTTCCTAGTTGTCGTTAATGAAATCAAAGGCAGTAATGTGCTTTCTCCCCAGATAAAAAAAATAGAATGCTATTATAAATAGCTGTACTTGTTAGCAGCAAGATATAAATAAAATTTGAGATCTTTATATGACTGATGGATGATCTCCAGTTATTATAAGCTTAAAAAAAAAGGATGATGAAAAATTGTATGTATGGCATGCATTTATGAAAAATATAGAGAGGAAATGCATGTGTGTGTGTTTGGTATACATCAGTGGTTTTCAACTGGGGGTGATTTTGGCAATGTCTGGAGACATTTTTGGTTGTCACACCTGGGGGTGGCAGTGCTTCTGGCATCTGGTAGATAGAGGCCAGAGAAGCTGTTTAATACCTTGCAGTGCACAGGGATGGCCCCTGATGACGAAGAATTATCTGGCCCCAAATATCAGTGGTGCTGAAGTTGATATACATAGAGTAGCCCCAAAATATCTATTCTGTATATATTTTATATACATAAAATATCTGCAGAAAAATACCGAAGAAACTGGTAAGAGTCGTTGGCGTCTAGGGAGGGAGCTGAGTGGGGAAGAGGGATCACAGGAAGACTTCGCTTTTACTGTAGTCCTTTTGTACCTTCATGACTATATCACGTGTGTTATGTCCTACTCAAAAAATTTCCTAGAACTAATTTTAAAACTGTTTCTTGAGCCCATTTACCTCATTTACCACCACTTCCTGATGCTTCTGCTCTACTTTGCCACAAAACTGTAATTTTCTATAAAAATTAATTTCAGTTCTCCTATTCTCTCTTTTTAAAAACTTGTAACATGCCTTGAGCAAGTCTCAAACAGTCCGCTTAGTTGCTCCACCTCTCTTTTGCCTCTTCTAGAGTTGATGCTCAGCAGGGACAGGGAGGGGGGAGCCCGAAACATCAGACTCACTTCTCTGGATTTCCTTATCCCTAATTGGGCCTGTAATTCTCTGCTTTGCTCCACTGTAATGTCTTTGAGCCATCCCCCCTGTCCCGCCTGATATTTTGTTGTAGTTTTCCTGGCAAGATAGATGTTGGAAGTGAGCCAGTTCACCATTACCAGAAGCAGCATTCTGCCTGGAATATTTTTTTAAAATAAACTTCATTGAGGGATAATTTATATACAATACAATGTACCCATTTTTGAGGGTACAGTTCTATGAGTTTTGACCAATGTATATACCTTTTTAATCATAATAACCTTGATAAATCTTCATCATTACAAAGAATTATCTTGGGTCACTTCCCAGTCAGCGCTCTGTTCCTCCCCGCACTCTACCCTCCCACTTCATTCTCTGACATTCCAGACAAGTGCTGATCTCTCCATGTAGATTAGGTTTGTATTTTATTTTCTGCTTGGCTTGTTTTTTTCAGCACAAATCTGAGATTTATCCGTGTTGCATTTATCAGTAGTTCATTTCATTCCTGGATCATATGCCGTTGTATGGGTATGGCATAATTTGTTTATGCATTCACCCGGTGTTGGATATTTGGGTTGTTTTGTTTCCAGTCTTTGCCTACTGTGCCAAGGCTGCTGAGAACATTTGTGTATACATCTTTGTGTGGACATATGTTTTCATTTCAGTAAGACCCCCGCGCACTTCCATGCCATGTCCAGAAATTGCCTCTTGACAGAAAGCTGGGGCAGCCCTAGAGCTCACATCCTTTGTTGCCCATCTGTCAAGGATGACAGTCCTGTGCTGCCTGTTGTCCAGTGTGTGATGAGTTGTTTCATATCTTTTGTTTGCCCATTGTTTATAGTAGTGGGGCATGACCCATAGGACTTACCCTTTTGTGGGCGGAAGACAGGAAATCTTCCTTCTGTCTCTTTTAAACCCACTTCAGTCAAACTTTGCCTTACTGCTCCACTGAAACTGCCCTTGCCAAAGTCACCAGTGACTTCCATGTTAGTAAATCCAGTGGGCATATTTTAATCTTTGTCTTACTTCACCTGTAGCACAGATGCTCACCCCTCCTTAAATGACTTGTTTCCCATGGCTTCCTGGACCCCACCATCTCCTGCTTTTCTTCCTGCTACATTGGCCACTCCCCCTTAATCTCTGTTGTGATTCTCTTCTCCCAGCTTTATCATGTCTGGTGCCCTGCAGTTCAGTCCTGGGACCTCTCTCATCTTTTAGCTACACCAATTCTTTATTAAATCATGGCTGGATATAACAGACCATGGCTGGGGTGTTTGGTGACAATTGCCAGATTTCTTGCGACTGCATTACCCTCTCTCCTAAACTCCAAACTTGTATGGAACCCCCAACTCAGTATCTTCACTCAGGGTGTCATCAGCTATCAGCTTCTCAAACTTGAACATACTCAAACTCCGGTTCTGGCTGCTTCCCCACCCCCACCCCACAAATGGTTTTATCCAGTTTTCTCCATTTCAGTTGATGTCAGTTCCCTCCTTCTAGTTGTTGAAGCCAAGGACCTGTGTCCACTAGGAAATGTTGGTTCTACCTTCATTAGACTATATCTGGACTCTTACTGCTTCATGTGCCCTGCACTGTAACTGGTATGGTCTGAGCAACTGTTATTTCTTGTTTATTTTAACAGCCTCTAGTGCTGGTTTTCTCAGCCATGGCTCTACAGATGTTTTGGGCTAGGTAATTCTTTGCTGTGAGGCATGTCCTCTGCCTTTTAGGATGATTAGGAGCATTCCTGACCTCTACCCGCTAGATGCCATTAGCAACCCCCCCATTTGTGACAACCAAAAGTACCTGCAGACATTGCCAGATGTCCCCTGAGTAAAATGCCCCTGGTTGGGAGCTACTGCCCTCACTTGCTCTATCTTCATACATCCATGGTCTCCTTCAGCATAAGAGTGTGATTCTTTCAGAGTGTAAGTCTGCTGCTCGTGGTCCGACCACCACCACCACCAGCACCCCATTGTTTCCTCCTTTTCATTCAGAATAAAAGCCAAAGTCCTTTCAGTGGCCTTGCAACCTTATATAATATGGACCTTTTCCCCTTTCTGACCTCATCTCTTGCCACTCCCCTTTTTACCCATTCCATCTCAGCCACTGACTCCTGTGCTGGTTTGTGAATACATCAGGCATCCTCCTGCCTTAGGATTTTGCACTAGTTTCTCCATCTCTAGAACACTCTTTGCCCAGTTAGTGTCTGTGTATTTTCTCAGCAAGGTCCATACTTCCTGCCAGTTGAAAATTACATCCTGTTCCTTGGTGCCATTTTCAGAAGTCAATAGGAAATTGGTAAGATATAGCAGTATAAGGATATTATTTAGAAATATGAAGGAAATAAAACCCAGAAGAACCAGCTAAGAGTCTGGAGAGGACTGGGGCAAGGACTTGGTATGTGCACGTATGTGTGCGTGTGTGTGTTTTAACAGCTTTGTTGAGATATAATTCACATGCCATATAATTTACCCATTTATAATATACAATTCAATGGCTTTTAGTATATTCACAGAATTTTCACCAGAACCAGTTTTAAAGCATTTCATCACCTCTAAAAGAAACTCTGTACCCAGTGGCAGTCATCTCCTATGAACCCCGCAACCACTATAGGCAACTGCTGATTTACTTTCTGTCTGTAAAGATTTGCCTATTCTGGATATCTCATATAAATGGAATTCTACAACATGTGGTCTTTTGTGCTGATTTCCTTCACTTAGCATAATGTTTTCAAGGTTCATCCTTGTTGTAGCATGTGTCAGTACTTCATTCCTTTTTGTTGCCAAATGTTACTCCATTGTATGAATATACCATGATTTATCCATTCATTCGTTGATGGACATTTGGATTGTTTCCACTTTTTTGTCTGTTATAAACAATGCAGCTGTGAACACTGTCAGTGTTAGTGTGGCCTGTGGCCTTTATTTTCATTTCTCTTGGGTATATATGTAGAGTGGAATTCTTGGGTGATGTGGTTACTCCATGTTTAACTTTTTAAGATTATTTATTTATTTATTTGAGAGCAAGAGAGCGAGTACAAACTTGGGGAGAGAGAGAAGCAGGCTCCCTGCAGCCCACTGAGCAAGGAGCCCGACACGGGGCTTTAGGACCTTGAGATCATGACCTGAGCTGAAGGCATACGCTGAACCAGCTGAGCCATCCAGGCGCCCCTCCGTGTTTAACTTTTTGAGTAACTGCCAGACTGCTTTCCAAAACAACTACACCCTTTTACATTCCCACCAGCGGTGTATGAGGATTTTAATTGCTCTTCACCTTTGCCAACACTTGTTATTGTCTGTCTTTTTGATTATAGCCATGCTAGTGGTTACAAAGTAATATCTACATGTGCTTTTGATTTGCATTTCCATGTCAGGTGAAGATATTGGCTGTTTTGTCCTGTGATTATTGTCCATTTGTATGTCTTCTTTGGAGAAATAGCTATTCAGATCCTTTGTCCAATGTTTAATTGGGTTATGTGTCTTTATTGTTGTTTAGTAAAACTTTTTTATATATTCAAGTACCAGTCCCTTATCAGATACATGCTTTGCAAATATTTCCCCTAGTTGCGTGAGGTGCCTTTTCACGGTATTGTTTGAAGACTGAGGTTATGGAAATAGGTAAAAACACTTACTCCCTTCTCTGAAGAAACTTAAAATCTGGTGGAAAAGAAATGAAACAAATACCAAAATAAGTTGATCCCCCAACTTATTCAGTTCCCAAATAATTGAGAGAGAGTAGCAGAGGCTTTGGATGGTGAGGGTTTTCTTTGAAAATTTATCTAAATCTCTTTGTTTCCTAAGCTTTTTCTTTCCTATCAGGTATTGCTAAGTTTGCATTATTGATGACTGTGGCCGTTTTCTAGCACACATAGGCTTGGATACTCAATGTGCAATTGGGTTTAATCACAAAGTAGACACAGCTGAAGAAAGTCTAGAAAAAAGACTAGAAGACAGTTACCCAGAATGCAGCTATGAAAGAGGAAAAGATGAGAAATAAGAAACAGAAGTTTAGATGGAAGATAAAATAAGAAGATCTAGTATCTGATAGAAGTTCAGCACAGAGAAGGGACAGAATGGAAAACAGGCAGTATTTAAGGGGATAAGGGCTGAAGACTGTCTAGAATTAGTGATAAAACAAATCCACAGATTCAAAAAACTTAATGAATCCAAGCAGATTACATTAAAAAAAGTCTTCATTTGGAAACACAATAACAGATGTAACAGTGTAACATTGTAGCAGAACATCACACACACACACACACACAGACATGCACATAAAAGAGAGAAGATTGTTAATGCAGCCAGAGAAAATATACAGATTCTCTTCAAAGAAACAACAGTTATAAATGAAAGCAGAGTTCTTAACAGTGGAAACCAAAAGACATTGGAGCAATATATTCAGGGAAATATAACTGGGAACCTAGAATTTTATACTCAGTGAATATATTTTTCAAGAAAATGGATGGAATAAGTTTTCAGACAAAGCTTTACCATCAGTAGACCTTCAATAAAGGAAATATTAAAGGATGCAGTTCAGTCAGAAGGAAAAAATACTTATTATCTGCAGTATCGCCAAACTTGAATTAACCCAAATGTCTTTCAAAAGTAGAATGGAGAATTAAACTTCTGTGTTTGCAAATGCAAGGAAATGAAGTATAGTTACATGCAAGAGTCCAAAGCAGGGGTTGGCAAACTTTTTCTGTAAAGGGCCAGATAGAAATATTTTGCAGACCATAGGGTCTCTGTCAAAACTACTCAGCTTGACTGTTGGAGTGTGAAATCAACAATATACGATATATAAACAAATGGATGTGACCGTGTTCCCGTAAAACGTTATTTACCAAAACAGGTGGCAGGTCGGAGTTGGCCCATAGACTATTGTTTGTTCTGTGGTGTAGAGGGATGTCATTAACTTAATGTTGACTGAAAAAAGTGAGACACAAAGATAACATCCAGTATGGTTCCACTTGTATAAAAGTTCAGATGGTGGGGGGCGCCTGGGTGGCACAGCGGTTAAGCATCTGCCTTTGGCTCAGGGCGTGATCCCGGCGTTATGGGATCGAGCCCCACATCAGGCTCCTCCGCTATGAGCCTGCTTCTTCCTCTCCCACTCCCCCTGCTTGTGTTCCCTCTCTTGCTGGCTGTCTCTATCTCTGTCAAATAAAAATAAATAAAATCTTTAAAAAAAAAAAAAGTTCAGATGGTGGGCAAAAATCTGATATTTAGGTACCATACTGGGGTGGTCACATTATTTTAAAACACAAGGAAGTGATTATTATGAAAGTCACAGTAGGGGTTGGGATTGAGAAGGAGCCCCTGGGGAACTTCTGGGGTGATATTAGGGTTCTGTTTTGTTTTTTTCCTCGTTGGCAATTACATAAGTTATTTGTGAACGTTATGTTTTATGCATTTTCTGTGGCTTTTACTCTCCCACCCTCCCCCCCCAAAAAGTAAATGGTTAAACCAAAACAAAAAGCAAGGGTGATTATCACAAAAATCAGGATAATGGTTGCTATTAGGACAGTGGTTCTCACCGGGGGGCAATTTTGACCTTCATGGGACATTTGGCAATGTCTGGAGACCTTTTTGGTTGTGACAGCTGGGGAGATTTTACTTCTATCTGGTGGGCAGAGGCCAGAAATGCAACATATATCCTACAGTACACAGCAGAGCTGTGCTCCTTCTAATTATTCATCCCCAAATGTCAATTGTTTAGGGGTTGAGAAACCCCATTCTAGGAGGAAAGGGCACGGGGGTGCTGGATACTTCTCAATACAGGCAGTGTTATGGTTTCTAATCCAGGAAGGGGTGAGGGGGGTGGGGGGAGAGGTTGCTTTATAACTAACTGTACAGACTTCAGATACTCCTATATATGATTATATTTGCCCCAATAAAAGAAATCTGAAAGTTACAAAGTTACATGGGTTCCTTTCTAGTAGACTGACTTAAGTAATTTATGGCATATTAAACCTGTAGCGATGGTTAACTAAAGAATAACCTGAAGCAATGAATATTAGGGATCAACTTCTACCTTAATATCTGATGACGTATAAATGGCAGTCACTTTTCCTACACAGGTTCATTGACACAGGGTGTCAGACAGTCTCGAGCTGGCTTTGCATGACCTTAGTCATGGAGGCAGAAGCTTTTGAGTCTGGGGCTTTCTTTCGTAGAGGCATCCACACATTCATTCTGGAAGAGGGAAAATGAGTTGATTTCACACCTTGTTTGGTATCATAACTTTCTCCTTGATGTACTGAATCGGAGAAAACATTGCAACTTCTTAGGTGATAGGGTTATCAAGAAGTTATCAGCTTCAGGTTCCATTAAAAAAGCCATAAGATTCATTTTTGTACATACTAAGAAAAGAAAGCAGATTTTTGAGCAATTTGCTTTTGAGATTTGACAGTGATAGCTTAGAAAGTTACTTTTTCTCTTTGATGGTATCATAATTACTCTTTTCTGAGAAATGCTATTGTAGTTGCGAAAACTCTGATTTGGGACACATCCACTTTGTTCCTTGTGCCAAGGCTGAGCAGTCAGTATAGTTGGGCCTTTATCATGTATTCCCAGAAGTACACGTTAAACGTTTAAAGTGCCCCAGGGAACTCTGTATTATTTGTCAGGAAGGTAGTGAGTGCGTAACAGCTTCCAGGTGGTAGTTCCATGTCCTCATGCCGCCTGTCACAGGTTCATCTGTGCAGGCTGACTCTCATGCCTGAGACAAGTAGAAGACAGCTGAAGAGTCACTGATCTATAGATTAAGTTCCACCTCAAAACCACTAGAGGGTGCCGGTAGCCTTGCAACAGGGACGGAGCAGTTCAGAAGAAACCATGCCTTACTAACTGCCACCCCAGTACTGGAAAGCCTTTAGAATATTCCTTTAAGGGAAGACCTGGCCAAGGAATGGACCTGGAGAATTAATAGATTATTTTTCTGCTATGTCATCCTTGGTAAATACAGTATATCTTCATCCAAGTGAATTTTTGGTCATACCACTTGTATTAAGGCTGAAAAGCAGATGGCACAGTAGCCTTGTAAAATATTTTTTCTGCCATAATATTTTTAGTTCCTTAGGACTGTTTACAGATCCGCACAGTACACCTTTTGACTAAGCAGAGATACCATATTGTCCTCTTCCTAAAATCCTACAGAGATACTAAATAATCCTTATTTTCTTATGGGATATAAAACTCAGTATATTCTTCAAAATTTCATTTTTAGGT
Source organism: Ailuropoda melanoleuca (assembly GCF_002007445.2). Lineage (NCBI taxonomy): Eukaryota > Metazoa > Chordata > Mammalia > Carnivora > Ursidae > Ailuropoda > Ailuropoda melanoleuca. Next base: position 81,520,889 of record NC_048222.1, on the reverse strand, counting down.
ATTATTTTACTAATTAGTTCTCTCTGCCAGACTCAACTTCACTTTTTGGTGATTGACTTCATGGCTTTAGGAAATGTTTGTTACTTCTATCAGATATTTTGCTCTTTGTGATTTTAAAGGTTTCTGAAAATAAACTGGGATGCTGATCTCCTGTTTAGGACAGGGATCTTCAAGGGTTTTTTGTACAGATTTTGAAAACCAGTATACCCGGTCTCACATTTTTTAGAGCAATATCTGTAAGATTTTTAATCATAGCTTTAAATAGTTGCAAAGAATATAATTTCTGGCCTACTGGGAAATATTGGCATTTTAAGATAAAACCCTTACATCAGTCTCAGATGTACCCAGTGGACGATAAATACCAGAGCAATTTGATATCCATTGTCACGTATTTAGAAATACACCAACAAGCCCTTTAGTAATCAGAACTATTATATTGCGTAGTTCCCTTTTTTCCGAAATAGTATTTCCATTGCATATACCCCATAGCATTTTGTGTTAATATGTCCTTTTTTGTTTAAACTTTTTAGAATTCATCATCCTATCCTATTTCTCTGCCCCAAAACAAATACATACAAATTTTTGGTTTATTTCTAGTAACCCCAAGGTTTTAGGTATAAATATTTTTCCTGTGGATTAAGTTGTCATTATATCAGTAGATTATAATTAATAAAACTGGGAAACATATTATAAATTTTGATAATTATATTACAGTAAAATCTTTCCAAAAGTACATCTCTAAATGAGACAGATTGGTGTGGGGTGGGGGCAGGTTTTGCTGCTTTGATTAAAGGGCGCTTCCTAGTACCTTGGTTGTGCGTTATTTATCCGTGGTAAAAGAAGAGTCATGCTTCTCTCGTAGAGTGAGGGAAGGACACATGGGAGAAGTGGAGAAGGAGATCCAGATTGCCGCATCCACTTTGCATCAGAGCAGTTTTGGAAAAGAATGCATAGGGACTAGTAGATAGAGACTGATTTCCCCTAAGATCTGTCTATGCTCCATATACCGTGGGAAGTCCGTGTCTTCAGCAGATAGGAAAGCTCCCCCAGAGATGCTTAACGTCCTCTGAAGTGTAAGAGCAGCTCTGTTGGGGACACAGGGTAGTGAGTAAGAACGTGGACTATCACTCATATCCACCTAGGTTTGGATCTCTTCGTAGCCACCTCCTAGATGTGCCTTATTTAATCCCTCTGTGCTTCAGTGTCCTGTGAAGTAAGTTTAATTGTCATGGTAGCTGCTTTGTAGGGTGGTTGTAAAATGAAATACAAGAATGCATAGAAAGCTCTTAGTCCAGTGTTTCCTGCTTAATAAGCCTTCAGTTGATAATAGCTATTATCTAAGCTCTGAACTTACTAAGTGATTTGTGTTTGGAACATCAAAATTGAGAATATTATGTGCCTTAAGAAGTGTTTGACCTCCAAAAGATGAGAAAATTTTTCTTGGGGGATGCCTGAAAAAAAAACAAAAAAAAACCCAAGCTCTTCTTGAAAAGTAGCTGTAGAAGAGAAGGTTTCACGTTGATGATACAATTAACCCATGCTAGAGATTGTCTGAAACCTTGAAACATCTGTCTTTATATCCTTCAGAGCCTTACTTTATAATCCATACTTTGTTTTAAAATTGCTAATTTCTGGAAAGGATTACAGCTAACTAATATAACATGTTCAGCAGACATGTGCTGGTTTTGCTCCAGTGTTAAGGTGAATATTTCCTTTCCCCACTTTTCTGTAACTTCATATCTGTAGTTCTTTATGACATAACTGTAGGAAAAGTCAGTCTCTTTCTCTGTATGATGTTCTGTTTCTATGGTATTCTGCTGCCTGATGTCGACACGTAGGTAAGGGTGAGAATATGGGCAGCTAGTGACTATCCTATAATTGACTCTAACCCCAGATCTACTTGCTCTGATATTTTAGACAAGGGACTACTTTCTGGCTCACATTTTCCTCTTTTATCAAAGGAATAAACACATGAATTTATTCCTCGATGATTTGTTTTTGTTGTTTTTGTCCTTAAGTGAGTCTCCGCTGAAATCTGGTGTTTGAGGCGATGGTTCAGTGCCAGCTCTGCTCCTTCACACTACCTGATTATCGGCTTTGCTCTGTTTTTTAATTATCACTTAACCTACCTTTATTGGCTCTTTAAAAGAACTTTTTATTTTGAAACAATTGTAAATGTATAGGAAATTGCAAAAATAGTACTAAAAAGAGTCCTGAGTACCATTCATCCACTTTTTCCCAGTGGTGACGTCTAATACAGCTATAGTACAACATCAAAACCAGGAAATTGACACTTGTGTAGACTGTTAATTAGACCACAGACCTTATTAGGGTTTCACCATTTTTTTTAGACTTCATGCGTGTGTGTGTGTGTGTGTGTGTGTAGTTCTATGGAATTTTATCACATGTATAAAATCATGTAATCATCACCACACTTAAGATACAGGATTGTTTCATTCCCACAAAACAGCTGCCTCATGTTGCTCTTCATACTCTCACCTTCCAGCACTCCCCTGGAAATCATCCCTGTGCCCTGGAAACCATTAATGTCTTCTCTAGTTGTATAGTTTTGTCACTTTGAGAATATCATATAAATGGAACATTTCATGTGTAGAGTGACCTTTTTCACTAGGCACAATGCCCTTGAGGTCTATCCAGGTTGTTCCTTATTATTGTAGAGTAGTGTTTCAGTATAAGGATATACCAGACTTTGCTTAACCATTCCCCATTGAAGGGATTGTGGGTTATTTCCAGTATTTTACTATGATAAATAAGGCTACTGTTACATTCGTATGTAGGTTTTCAGTGACCACCCAACTTTCGGTTCTTTTCCTCGAGGATTTTATAAATTCCGTGTGAATGGCCTGCCTGATTCATAGTACATAGTTTAAGAAGAATATTTCTAATCATTTGATTGGAGTTCAGTAATAAATGATAGGGCTCCTAAAGATTTCATTTAAATCAGACCATGTCATTGTAAGAGAATAAATTAGAATGGATTGTAGAGAGTCAGAGAATTTAATGTAATGCTTTTCATTCTTTTTTTAAGACTCCTCAGACAACAAAGAAAAGAAGACTTTCAGCCTTGAAGAAAAGTCCAAAATCTCCAAAAACCGTGTTCACTATATGAAATTCACAAAAGGTAAAATTAAGCATTTATTTGTTGCTAAAATCTCTGTTTTCACACTAGGTTTCTTTTTTCCTTTTTTTTTTTTTTTTTTTTTTTTTTTTTTTTTTTAGATTTTATTTATTTGACAGAGAGACACAGCGAGAGAGGGAACACAAGCAGGGGGAGTGGGAGAGGGAGAAGCAGGCTTCCCGCTGAGCAGGGAGCCCAAGGCGGGGCCCCATCTCAGGACCCTGGGATCACAACCCGAGCTGAAGGCAGACGCCTAACGACTGAGCCACCCAGGTGCCCCTCACACTAGGTTTTTTAAAGCATTTGTAGCTTTCACCAACATTATTTCTTGTTTTATATGCAAAATGGACAAATATGGATGGCCTGACTGGTTTGATCTAAAGCAATGCTTAAGTTTCAACATTTATTGTGAATCACCTAGAGATGTGAAGTGCAGATTCGTTAGCTCTGAGGTGAGGCCCCACATTCAGCTTTAGACTACGTGCAAGTCCTTTGGTAAAGCTGGAAGGGCAAGTCATCCTGCTGTGTAAAGGTGAAAACAGACTTTATGTGGCTAGGTCAGAAAATAATTTTAATTTATTGCTCAACATTTTTAGTTACATTTCTTGTTTTTGAGAAATTACTCCCAAGCTGACCCACATTATTCCACACCATTCGGGCATTGAATGGAGTGTTAACTTAGGCATTCCACGGTCATTGCAGAGTAGCTTTAGAAAATGTATTTGAGACCTGGTAGTGAGTGAGTCCTAACAGTCCTCCATCATCACCTCCCCCCTCCCTTCCCTTTACTGCCACCAATTGCAAGTGCAGTTGTCCTATGGAACCACGAGGTGGCAGTCTTGTATTGGTAAGAAATAATTTAACTTCCACTCCTCAACTCCCCCAAATATTTTCCCATAGAACAATATGTGCATTAAGTACACTTTCCAGGTAAACAAGCCTGTTTATTACATACTATACTTAAGGTATAAATATGAATATAATCCTGTTGTGATAATCTAGTCGCCATATGATGGCTCTTCCTGTGGGTGATTGGGATGTACCTTTCTACCTCAGTATGCCAAGAAACACACATCCCTTTGCTTTAGTCTAGTTGGCATGATTGGGAGTTCCCTGACTCCTAGAACTTGCTTGAATAGCAGTGAGAGCTGGAATTCCCACTACTCTAACTATTAATGGTGGTTCTCATTTGGGGCCAGCACCCCGAAAGGTAGGTCTGAGCTTGGTTAAAGTGGGAGCCCGTGGCAGAGGTAAATGGAGTCGGAAGCCGAATAGCTTCGGGAATGTTTACAAGGAGAGATGGGCATTTCCTGCTTCCCTCTCCTAGCCAGTGTGGTTTTTGTGTGGCTCTTCATGTTATCCCCTCTTCCTTCTCTCAAGCTAGAACCTCCTTTGTTGTTGTATGGTTTCTGATCAGGGTTTCTCTCCACTTCTGACCTGCTGTAGAATCGAAGACAGTCCCTGCTGGCTCCTCAGTCTCTCTGAGGGGAGGCTAAATTGCCACTTTATAACCAGTCTTTTTTCGTTAGAATCTATAAGGAAAAAGAGAGAGATAGCAGAAAGGTGCTGAGCAAAGTAATGACATTAAAAGTGGCCTGTAACTTTTAGATGGTAGGGCAGCCTTTGAAGCTTCCACGTTAGCAAATCTAGTTTTCCTTTAGTACCTAACTACACGCATGATTTCACCTGAAGCATTTGCTGCAGCCGGGATAAACCTCTGTAATCTACTTTAATCTGATGGATGCTGGGAGTATCTGCTTTCTATTTCTAGTTAAGCCACTCCCTTGCCAGATGACCCTGTCAATCTGCTTGGTGTGTTGTGCCTTCACTTTCTTGGAATGAGGTTTGCTAATTTATTAGTATTAGCCTTGCTTGGGGAGAAAAGGGGCATTGGTATACAGGGAGGAGAGTTCAAGATACATTGTCAGGAAGGAAACAGAGGAGATTGAGTGGGAAAATAGAGGAAATGCAGATTGGGAAGTGAGTGGAAATGGTGCGGAAAGGAGGCAGAAATCCAGGTGGTGAAGAAAATAATTATGTACTATCCATCTTAAGCCACAGTGAAAGCATATCGTAGAGATCTTTCTTTTAATAAAAGAAGTCTTTCCTTGTAGAGCAGTTGTTGTCTCTGGATATGAGTGATCACAGGGATCCTGGGTGCTGCATTACCATCTCAGACAAATCACTTTAGCACTTACCTTCTTTGAGACTCTGCTTCCGCTCTTACAACATGAGGAAAGATTTTTAAGTCATTATTGAGTTCTGAAGTAGGTCACATTTTGCGACTTTTCAGAAATGACCCATTTTATGGAACTTTTGATTGTTCAGCATAATGGATAATAAGAATTTTAGCCCTCGGGTAGGCTTCTGGTGAATGTAACTAATTCACTTATTCAATTGATTCAATGATTCATGCTGTAACTCCCATCAGTGGTCCAGGGACTAAAACTAAGCATTTTACATAGCTTGGTGGGAAGAATGAAGAAAAATATTTGACTTTAGTGAGATTCCAGTAGCAAATAGCATTGTAAAATTTGATACCACCTAAATATCAGCTATATCATTTTCATTGAGATACATACTTATTCCTTTCTCGAGTCCCAAATTTATGATTTTAATTTGAAACAATTTATTATCTAATTCAAAAGTTCGTATCATCCATGTTTGTTTAAAAGCCTAACTTCCAAGCAGTTTCTTTTAATTCGAAAAATGTTGGTCGAGGCCCATCTGTGGAGAAGAAAAGAAAGGGAAAAGATCAAACTCTACAAAACCATTTTTAAAGTTCTTCATATGTACAGTGCGAAGTTATCAAGAGAGCACTGCTTTCTTCCTCCCCTCAGTTGTGTGGTGGATGGAAGAAAGAAAAGGGCATGAACTGTGGTTGCGCAGCTTCATCCTGGTAATTTTACTCAGACTTCTTACTCCCGTGACCGTTGGCAGTATTTGCTTCTTAAATGAGGAAGCTGCTGGGACAACACATGTGCTGGTAGCTGGCTCGCTAGGCTGGACGCACAGACTGTAGTGCTCCTAGCACACTCCCCTCCTCCCCACGGCAGCGGACTCTGCTAGTGATGGGCGTCCAGTTTCCTCTTCCAATTCTTTTGCCATTTAAATCTAAAGTAGCACCACTGCAGGCTGTGAAGAAATTCTGGCTGTCTTGCTGGTTGTGAGGGTCTCCCTTATTTCATCCCCGACTCCTGCAGCTTGCCTGGTGCTCTGACGTCACCCTTTTAGTGCCTCCGCCAAGATCTTCTGTTCCAGGCTTATTATCAGTCCTGTGTATTTTCATTAAAAACAAAAATCAAAATACAACATGTATTGTATCCTTCTTGACTGGGGAATGCAAATGGATTTTCCAAGCAAGTGAAGCTAATAACTACGTACACCTGAAGTGGGGTTTGTTTTTTTTGTTGTTGTTGTTGTTGTTTTTAATAATTATAACAGACGTATATCTCCTACCATGCATTTCCTGGCCCTCACCCCTTTACTCTGAGTAGAAAGCTCAGGTTTTTTTCAGGCTTTGTTCTAATACGGTGCTATAATACTATGCTTTCCCTAGAACTTGTTGGGTTATGTATGACTTTTGCCCTTAAAGTAAGAGGCTTCTGTCCTTCTTAAATTCTTATACTTATTTTTTCTAGTTTCATTTGCTTCCCATGTGGACTACTTGGTGTCGTGGGTGTGTCTGGCCATAGCGGTAACCCCCCCTCCCTTCCTTTGCCACTGATGGACTGGATAATCATGACTATTAGAAAAACAGCTAAAAAGATCATAAAGAACTCTTCTCTGAAAGTACCTGCTCATTGTTTTATGGACATAGTTACATCAGCTTGGCTGCCGAAAGCTGTTTTCCCTGGTTCTCAGAATGTTATGGCCAATTGAAGACTAACAAATAGATGTAGCAAACTCAAACAGAGAACATATAATTCTTATTCTGTTGAGTTTTTGATTGTCATTTTCCCTAATATCTAAGTTTATCAACAGCATTTGCTGTCAGTTGACCTTAATTCAGAACTGACTCCAGTAAGTTTTCAAAGTCAGTTTATATATATGTATATATATAGATATATAAACATTTTTTTAAATTCCAAAGTGGCCATGATTTTATAACATTTATAAACTATTCAACCAGGACCATTAACTAACAACTGTTTCAGTATCACTTCCATCTTCACATTTTGATCTGTCTTTAAATTCCTTTCCATTGGTCTCTGACTCTTAATTCTTCTCTGTGTTTTGTTTTCCAGATCAAATCCAGAGCAAGGCCTGTAACAATCCTGGTTTCTACACTTACTTAAGTGAACTTTGCTAAAGGATAAAAATTTCTGATACAAGAACCTATCACCAAAACCTTAGAAACACTTGCACCTTCATTGGTACAGCTTACTGTCTCTCCCAGCTTGGCAGTTTTTCCTGTGATGTTTAGATTTGTTTTCAATCTCTGCACGTTCATAGTTTGACATCTGTTCTAGAATTGCGATCTTGCATGTACCCTCCCTTCCTTATTCCTCCAGCATTCCTTTTAATTGAGTTGCTGTATAAGAGATCTTAATTTGCATTTCTTTGAGGGTATCTGTTTCATTCCAGAAGATAGGTTAGGGAAAGATGGCCGATACATATTTTGAACTAAGTATAACTCCTTTTTCTGAAGTAGAAACTGCCATCCTGAATGTGCTCAGCAGCGCAAAATAGGTTATGCCGATGACAAAGCTAAGAATAGATCTCTAGACCTCCTGAGGGTTTGTCCACTTCTCCCCACCGTGACCAATTTTATTCCCCACTTTTCAGGTTCATTTTCTGAGTTCCTATCTGGGATATGCTTCATTTTGTTCTTAAGGAGGTTTCCTTTGGGGTCTTTTGTATGGGTCTGCTTAATAATCAGAACCAGGAAAGCTTTGTTTCTAGCTCAGGGAGAAAGGAGAGAGTAGTACAGAGCCACGGAGGAGCTTGTCCTTCCTGATAGGAACACATCGTACTAACTGGACCATTGAATCTAGTACTACTGCCTATGAAACTGGTTATGGCGCCTGGCTTTGCATTAAATTGAAGGGTGTTTTGTTTGTTAATTTCATGGAGTCACTGAGCAATATCATATTTGAATGCCCCAGTGATAGTCAGTGAACTAGAACCTTCTGGGTCATGCCATTACTTTACCAAGTCAGTTTGCTACAGGAAACTAAGAAGACAAGTGAGTCTGTGACATCAGAACTCAGGTTTCCTACTCAAAACACAAATTCCTGTGTCTGACCTAGAGCTTCACTCCCCCAGAGCCTCAAGACTTTACACGTAGCGGTTACTTTTTAAAATGTGTTTACCGTGTAGTTGACAAATGGGAATAGATATGGTTGACTGCTTACGGAGTATTATTGGTAGAAGTGGAAATTCCAAAGAAGTGAATTTTAAATTAGTTGGTTTGTGGGTTTGAAATTAAGTGGAAGAGTTTAGTGTTTTTAATAAGAATCGTAGATCCTTTGGACAGTGCTTTGCCAGAAGCCATTTAATTTCCTGCTTTTATTATGTATCCTTTTACTTAAAGATGGTAGAGCTGTAACAGTAAAGAACATTTTAAAGAGAAAAATCTGAAATCCTTTCATCCTAATATAGTAATTTTTATTTGCATATATTCTTTCAAAATTTTCATAACAGTTAATTATTGAGCTCCTGTGTGTTAAATACGGTGTGGCCTTATTCATGTGTGTTTAAAAGCTACATAGCCAGCAGCGTTTTTGTCTGCATTTCATAATCCTAAGTAACTTGCGTCACCTTGAAGTAAATAATATCTCTTTTATAAATGGGGAACCCAGAGACCCAGAAATCATACCTTGAAGGCATACCAGTAGAACAGCCAGCTTTAAAATTCAGTTTTCCTCTCGTGCTACATGCTCTTGATTTTTTTCTACAATCAAGAGAATGTCAAGGGTTCTGGTTCTAAAACACTTAACTTGATTTTTAAGTGATTTTGAATTTAATTTTACTTGTTAATTAAGGAATTGTAGTTTGTGAAGGGGAGACAGAAAGTCAGTAGTTTACAGAATTGTTTCTTTTCCAAAATTTTGCTTTCAGGATTGTCATAGTTTATATTCATGCTCCTTATTTTAGAAAGAATGGTATTACTGAAAGGCACCGTGTTGTTTTTCTAGGGAAGGATCTATCATCTCGGAGCAAAACAGATCTTGACTGCATTTTTGGGAAAAGACAGAGTAAGAAGACTCCTGAGGTATTAAGCCACATACAGTTGACCTGTGTTCTATTTCAACACCGCTTGGTTTTCTGCTCTGCGTAGAACTATTTATATCTATTACCGGTGGTACTTTTTAGATAAACTTACCAAAAAAAAAAACTTTGAGAGACTTCGTCGTACAAAGGCTGAATGTGATCCTCTTAATAATAATAGTTGGAAGATAATATGCTTTACAAGGGTTCTGAAAAAGGATATGTGTTACCTGCTTTTTCCCTTATGTGAGGACTGGAATAAACTTGGAGAGGAATGCTTTTGCTGGTAAATTCAAAGGGGAAAATGTCTCTCCCATGCCAGGAGACAGGGTGGTTGCTTGCAGCGGTTTTGTTTCTCTGCTTGGACTGCATAATTGTTTGGGATATAGCTTGGTGAGGAACAGTACTATGTATGTAGTCCTGTTCTGGTCTGTTCCCTTTTAAAAGTATTTTGAAAGTGTTGGATCATCACCGAGAATCTGTAAGGGATTTGGATATAGTATTTCCTCCATTGTACAATGTTTGTTTGTTTCAAAACTAGGTAGGAATAGGGTGACTAAACTGTACCCTAAATGGGATGAGTCCATAATTCAGAGTCTTCATTAGTTAGTCGGGCTGTGTAATACAGCGCAAAGTTTTTTGTGCCATTTCCAAAGTAAGAGACAGTCCTGGGTTTGGATGTCAGAATTGATGTTTTAGAATACGGGTTTCTGGAGATAAAGGGATAATAATTTAAAATTGATGTTGTCTCCAAAAACTTGCGGTATGGTTACTATAGCTATTACTCAACTAACCCAATATGTCCTCCTTACAGTTCTTTATTGGCTCCTAGCCAAGACCCTTGATGATGATAGAACAAAAAAGACTTGTGTCATTTATTTCTGATATTTCTCCAGACCGACAGGAATTTTTCCAGGGCAGTAGCTATTTGTTACTTCATATTATTTTCAAAGACTCTAGTTATTAGATATTGTGCTTGGTGATTTTCTCTGCCGGTTGCATCTTTCAGCACTTTCTGCCCCTAAACCTTTAAGCAGTGAGGACTGAGGAAGCAGGCCTGGGCCCCATTGGCTCTCTGAGGGGTGGTGTCTGTAGGTCTCTGCTGAGTCATGTCCAAAGCAGGCGGGTCATTAGGGAGGAGGTGTTCTGACACCAGGCCACACTGAATGCTTCATTCACGGAGAGGATGTTGGAAAGAGCTGAGGATCATCAGACAGCCCTACTTCTGATTACACCTTTCCCCCTCAGTGGTTACTGTGTGACCTAGATTGGATCAGGCCCTCTGCCTTGTTCACTCGCGACTTTGCATCTGTCCTGGGGCGCCTGGGTGGCTCATGCGGTTAAGTGTCTGCGTTTGGCTCAGGTTATAATCCCAGAATCCTGGGATGGATCCCCATGTCAGGCTCCCTACTCAGCGGGGAGTCTACTTCTCCTTCTCCCTCTGCCCCTCTCCCTGTTCCTTCTCTCTCTCGCTCACTCTGTACCAAATAAATGAAATCTTTAAAAAAAAAAGAAAAAAGACTTTGCATCTGTCTTATCTGAGTCTTTCTCTTGAATCACTCTTCTTTGATCATCCTCAGGAATTTCAGTGTCCTCAGGATGTTCTGTCACCTCCACTCTGCCCTAGCTACCCCTCCCGTGGCCACACCTTGCACCTTTGCATCAGTCCCATGGTCCACCTGGGATCTCTGATGATAACCTTTCTGTTCCAGCTCTCTCAGTCTTTCATTCCCGCTACGCTGGCATTGCCAAATCCTTGCATTCTTGGGTTACTTGACCCTCTTTTTTTCTCTCTGCTGCCAGCGCCTACTGCCTGTGACCCTGGTCTTTTCTAGCACTCTCTTTGAAATTTTACAATTGAACACATGAGGGAAGGAAGCATTACTTATGGGCTTTTGGTAGAACTTTAAAAGGACTTACGTGGTAAGCACAGGAAAACGCTTTTTGTTACAGGAGATTAGAGGTTTCTAATCCTCTGACAGATATCTGTCATTAAGTCTTGATGTTAGGTGCCATGAAGTTTTTCAGCACTCTCCAGCATTACTTGGCTTTTTGGTGGTGTAGTCATTCATGACCATGTTGATGTGAGGCTGTCTTTGCAAAGCTTTGGAAACAATTCCCTGGTACTAACCCAGGGAAAATCTATTTTGGTGCAGTTGGTGCGGAGAAGACCAGCCTTGATATAATACTGTGTTTTGTTTAAGATTTATATCCAGGCACTTCTTTTTTTTTTTTTCTCATTTGTTCAATAAATATTTATTGAGAAACTGTTATATACCAGGCACTTTTCTAAGTGCTAAAGATAAACAGCCTTAATATTATAGGTATTTTATTTTATTTTTTTAAATGATTTTTTATTTTATTATGTTAGTCACCATACAGCACATCCCCAGAGTCCGATGTAAAGTTCGATGCTCCATTAGTTGCGTATAACACCCAGTGCACCATGCAATACGTGCCCTCCTTACCACCCAACCAGTCTATCCCATTCCCCCACCCCCTCCCCTCTGAAGTCCTCAGTTTGTTTCTCATAGTCCATAGTCTCTCATGTTTCATTCCCCACAGCCCATTCCCACAGGCACTTCTTAATCTCTCATCCTAGCTTAAGGTTTTCCTCTTGTTGATGCATTTAATATCCTGATTGTTTGGTGAGGCAGTTTCATATCAGGGTCCAGTACTTGGTCTGTAGCCGTGGTTCCCAACAGCACTTGCACTCAGTCACTTAAGGAGCTTTAAGAAAAATGCTAATGCCAGGTGCCAACCTAGCCCAGTTAAATCCAAATTTGGGGTCAGGGTCCAGGAATATGTATTAAAAAGAGAAGAAGAAAAATCATTTTAACTTAAAATAAAGCCTACCCAGATGACTCAGGTGATTCTTAGGAGTAAGGATTGAGAGCCACTAGTAGAAGCCCTGATATGTAACATTTGGGAGAGCTTCTGGCTTTAGGGTTACAAATATTGCCTGGGACAGGGCTTCTGAAATCTTAATACGTACACAGATCGTCTGGGAATTGTGTTAAACTGCAGATTCCAGTTCTTGAGGGTGGGGTGGGGCCCAAGAGTCTGCATTTCTGAGAAGCTCCTAGGTGATGCTGATTCTGCTGGTCACACTGCTGTCTGCACTGCATGCGTCGACAGGGCCTCTGCGGTATTTTACATCTAACGCATATCTACATGTACATATGAGATGGAGGATATTTAAATCTAATCACATTTTAAGACACCAAGTAAAAAGTATTTCTTTAAAGCAGAGTCACTTTTTTTTAGTTTTTATTTAAAGTCCAGTTAGAATACAGTGTAATAGTAGTTTCACGTGTACAATGTAGAGATTTAACACTTCCATACAGCACTTGGTGTTTATCACAAGGGCACTCCTTGATCCCCATCACCTATTTCACCCATCCNATCCCCCCACCCCCACCCTCCTGCCCTGGTGCCCATCAGTTTGTTCTCTGCAGTTGAGAGTCTGTTTCTTGGTTTGCTTCTCTCTGTAAAGCAGAGTCACTTTTAAATTGGAGTTTTAGGTATGTGTGGATTTTCATATATAGAGTTGGCTCTCATTGAGCGCACCTGTACCTCCCTGAATAAATTCTTGCTATGAAACCTTACCATGTTAGTTACAACAGCCCTTATAGCCAAGGGCAGAAGGCCTTTGATAAGATTTGTTTGAAAATACCTCTTTTGGCTCTGGTTTGCAGTTGGAAGGAGTATCACTTTGTTTTTACTCCCTTGACCCCCATGGCAACATTGGCCTGAATTTACATTTGGCATTGCCAAGGTCAAGGTTCTACTGGAGGTCAAATACCTGAAGAATCTTAGACATCATAGCAGTATTGAACGTTAACGTAGTAATCCTCTGTGGGTTCTCTGGATGAGGTGCTGATATTGATCTTGTCTTTGCATCTAGATTTAAGGAACCTTGGGGATTGACCCACATCTAGCTTGGGCAACATCCTGCCTCTCAATTTAAAGCCAAATTTTTTAATCTCTACAATCCCTGACTGTTGTAACAATAGAAAAGAAACTGCAACCTTATGAAGTGTCTGTGTGCCAGACACAGCACTAGCCACTTAGGATAGCATTTCATTTATCCCCAAAACAGTCTTGTGAAGTAGGCACTATTATCACCTTTTTAGCAATGAGGGAACCAACGCTCAGAAGGATTTGTTAGGAAGGTCCAAGGTGGCACAAATGAGATTTATATCCAGGTCCCTCTAACTCCAGAGTCATTGTCCTTTCCCCTCTACCACAATGTTAATCAACTTTTTTGCAAATAAATAAATAAATATCTACGTTTAAATGATTTTAGTTAAATCTTAGAAGTTTTCTTTGAGATTTTGTCAAAGCCATAAGTAGTTAATGTTTTGTCATAACTTTGTGGGAAACTGGTTGATTTTTAGTCTCATTTTGCTGAAGATACTGGTTCAACTTTCAAAACGTCACTGCCTTGCCTTCATGAAGTCAGAACTGAACTCTGATGGGTTCAGAAGCATATTACAAATACCTGGGCCAGCTTTGGGAACAATTTTACTTTGCTGTTGGAACTGAATTAAGAAAGACCTAGCTTGCTAACAGACACATGAAAAAATGTTCAAAATCATTAGCCATCAGGGAAATTCAAATCAAAACCACACTGAGATACCACCTTACGCCAGTTAGAATGGCAAAGATAGACAAGGCAAGAAACAACAATTGTTGGAGAGGATGTGGAGAAAGGGGATCCCTCCTACATTGTTGGTGGGAATGCAAGTTGGTACAGCCACTCTGGAAAACAGTGTGGAGGTCCCTTAAAAAGTTAAAAATTGAACTACCCTATGACCCAGCCATTGCACTACTGGGTGTTTACCCCAAAGATACAGACGTAGTAAAGAGAAGGGCCATATGCACCCCAATGTTCATAGCTGCATTGTCCACAATAGCCAAATCATGGAAGGAGCCGAGATGCCCTTCAACAGATGACTGGATTAAGAAGCTGTGGTCCATATATACAATGGAATATTACTCAGCTATCAGAAAGAACGAATTCTCAACATTTGCTGCAACATGGACGGCACTGGAGGAGATAATGCTAAGTGAAATAAGTCAAGCAGAGAANAAAAAAAAAAAAAAGAAAGACCTAGCTTGAGTTTCTGGAGCATAAACGCTATGTTACATGTGCATTTTCTGGTCTCTCATATGAATTGAAGAATCTGAGTACATTTATATCCAAGAAATAGCAGCAGCCCTTGATTAATAACAGATTTTTTTGGCCCTTTTTGCTTTAAAAGTTTTTATTTTGAAGTAATTACAGATGCAAAGGAAGTTGCAAAGATAGTTCAGAGGGGTTCCTTATACCCTTCACCCAGTTATCCCAGTGATTACATCTTATGTAACGCACAAGCTGAAAACCAGGAAATTGACATTGGTCCAATCCATGTGTGTAGTTCTGTACCACTTTACGACATTTGTGGATCCTGTAACCACTGTCCAGTTAATTATAGAACTATACCCTTACCACTAGCATCTTCCTCATACTACCCCCAGTTATAGTCACCCCTCACACACCATCCCAAACCTCAGCAGCCGCTGCTGTCAACAGAATTGTCTAATTCAAAGCCAAATGTTAAATGTTATGAACCACTTGATCTCTCACAGTTACACTCTGAGTCAGCTCACATCAGTAATTATCAATACCAAGGTTTTAAGGCTGATCATAGTTTCCATGATCTACCTTGGGCACTTAGTGCCTGCTAGATTTTATGTCTTTTATCTTACAGATCTTTAGAAAATGCCTTGTAGAGATCAGATTGTTTGGTGTCTTTAAAGTCCAAAAGTATAGATTAAATCATTTACTTTAGTAATTTCAGAAGTATATGAAACCATAAAATGATGTATATGTACAAAGTGATACAATTATTAGTGTCAGTATAGGAGAGCTCCTTGGGCAGTATGTCAGGGTATGCTTATTATTTGGGGTTGGTAAATTCCTCTAAATTGCATGCAGAATTTGTGGGCATATGTGCATGTAGGTATGGATATCTTAGTCCAACACTCATCAGATTTTCCAGGCAGTTCTTGACCCGAAAAGAATCATTAAAACCAAGGACTGGGGGGGGGGGGCAGGGAATGAGTGAATGAATGAATGAATAAATGAATGAATAAATAAATAAATAGAAAAAAATAAGGGGCATCTGCGTGGCTCAGTCATTAAGCGTCTGTAGGGCTCCCTGCTCAGCAGGGAGCCTGCTTCTCCCTCTCCTGCTCCCCTTGCTTGTGCTCTGTCTCTGACTGTCTCTCTCTGTGTGAAATAAATAAATAAAATCTTAAAAAAAAATAAAAATCTCTTCCTAGTTAAAAAAAAAAAAATCACTTAAAATGAAAATTTTCTTTGTGAGGGTAGTAGGAGTGAGCTTTGTATTGTGTAGGGGAACAGAGCCTTCCTGTCTCCAGAAACAGTACTCTGACTTTCTTGGTGCTCGGTATTTCCTCCAGCCACAGAGACTATCTAGAGGCACTGGTGCCCTGTCTGAATCTGGCTTTTCAGAACTACTTGCTTAAATAGTGAAAGATCATCACAAACTACCAATTACTCAGAAAATTTTTAATAAACTGCTCTGTGTGAGAACGGTTCATTGTACATTTTTAATTTCCAAGTCCTTCATTTCCTTTCCCCATCATCTTTGTAGTAGAAAGACAATAACTCTGGATTGGAGTGCACCTAAATTGGAGATGTATGCACTTTCTATGGAAACAAAGAAATGATCGAATATATTGAACTGAAATTACTAGGGCCCCATGAGACCTGCAGCAGGTACTTGTGCTGGCCAGTTGCCTGCCAGGAGTTATAGATACGAGTGTGGGCGTGTGTGCATGCATGCGTGTGTGTGTGTGTGTCTTTTCTCACTTGGTGTGCAAGTTGGAGTTGGAGACACTGAAAAACAAATTCCATTAGTTCCTATCTTGTTGAACTTCCTGATACTGCTCCTTTTTTTTTTTTTTTGCTTCTCTCATTTTTCCCTCCCCCACCTTCCCAGTTTCCTTCCTCTATCCAGCTTGTTTCCTGATTCAGCCTTATCACTAGAGAAAATACTCCTAAACCATATCAAGGATTGAGAATGTGTTACCAGCATTCCTACTTTGTTTCTCTAAACAGCAGGTTTCTGGCATAGGCTCTTGGCAAAATAATTGTCAGTTTCTTCACCTCTATAACCTGATTGAATTAGAAACCTTGTATTTCTTATATGCTCCCAGGATACCCCAGTTAATAATTACTTTACTTGAATAATCTGACGGCTTTTGCTTTTTGAACCAACGTATTATGACTTATGTCCCTTTCTTGTCAGTTACCACGAATCCCCTTTCTTTCCCATTTATGACTGATTGTCAAATCTGAAAACTCACTTCCAAGCAGACTCTACTCTTTTGGCTAGTTGAGTTCATGGGGTATTTTTGACCATTGTTTTAGGTCTATAAACTGCCCTCATTGCCTCATAAGGGAAGATTATTGGGAAAGGAAGAGTCCTTTTTTAAAAAATTTTTGCTTGAAATGTCCTTGAATCAAAAGGTATTCCTCCTTAGTTCCAAATGTTCATGTTAATAACCTATATTCATGAATTAGGTTGAGTTTTGTAAATGGTTTACTGGATGTGAACTCTTAAATTTAAATCTCTTTCCCTTCCTGCAGCCTCTATCACTCTGCCTCCCCCTCTCACCCCAGATCTCGGCATCAGGATTCAAAAGCTGGGCAGCTTTCCCAGCCTAGTATTTGCTAAAGCAGTCTTCTAATGAAGAACCTTTTAGTTAGAGATAATTTAAACTAAGCCCACAAACAGGCCAAATAATACATTTAAGGTCTAAAGTTTATTTTTTTGCCAGCATTGACGACTTCAGTAAGTCTTGTCATCATTTTGACCACCCATAACAGAATCAAGATTCAAAGTAATCTCTCTAAGCTGGAAAACACTTTATTTAACCAAAACTAAATAGATGAAATTTTATGAAGATATGTAAAGTCTCATTTAATCCTGGAAAAGATCTCATTTGGTAGCAGTTAGATGCGAATTTACTAAGAGGCTAGGATTTGTAACCTGACCTCAGTGTTACATAAGCCAGAGTATAGAAGTATGGCAGCTATCCCGCATATAGGCTTGGGCTGTATCAGAATGGTTGTGCCTGAATGCTGAAGGCAACAGGTTTTTTGCTCATTTTCTGCACTGGTGACTGTATTTGAACTGTTCTTTGAGGCCTGGGTGCCATATTTTAAAAGTGTGTTCAGAGATTGGCATTAGGGACCAGAGTATCTGGAAAGCAGGTTATGCACGGGAACTAGCAAATCAGCAGTTAAGAAACCCTGCCTTGCCTAAAGAGAAATCCTGACTCAGAACGTCCAGACAGTTTTACTGATCTTCTAAAAAAGGAACAGTTTTGTTTGTTATGCTTCATAAGGAAGAACTAGTACTGATGGATGAAATACATAGACAGGTTTCTATTCAGAGAAAGGAAGCAGCATAGGTTGGCCAGCGATAGGATGTACCTTGCTGTATGTTTCTGTGAGGAATTCTTACGATGGGTGAGAGTCTGAACTAAATGCATATGAGTACTTCAAGTCTAAGGTTCCCTGATTCTGAAGGAAAGAGAACACGTGAAATACATTTGAAATGGTACTTGAAGTTTTACATTTTCTTAGACTACAAAGGAAAGAACATTACTTGGCTTCCATTTCTTGATTCTCCTGTACTTGGACAATTTTGGCTTTATCTGCTTGTGTTCCTTATCCAGGAGATGTGAATAGTCTTTGGTGTGTTGAAACAATAAATTAAATAATATTGAGGTAAAATAGCAAGTTGTCTTAGCGACTCAAGACTTAAATGTTGGGTGTAGAGGTGAAGTTAGCTGTCTTGGATGTCCCCTTTTTTTTTTTTAATCTGTTAACTCTGTTTTCTTATATATAAATTGAGTGTTGAATTACATGTCCTTTACTAGATTCTGTTTTCCAGAGATTCTCCTCAGTGATATTTCCCATTCCACGTACTCTTCCAGATTGACCCTTGCAGCTTTCTCATTAGGAAGTGGAGCCCAGTCCTTGCCCCTTCCATCTGGACAGGATTGTGACTTGCTCCTAGCGATAGAGTGTAGCAGGGGAGGTGCTATGTGACTTCAGAGGCCTTGCTGGCTAAAATACTTGCTCTTTACTTAAGCAGTCTAGTTGCCTTGAGCCCCCAAGCTGCAAGAAAGCCCAAAACCCAGACTAGCCCACTTGGAGAGCATGGCACAGAGATTTATGCAGGCCCCAAGACTGTGAAGAGAAAGAGGTCCTGACCAACCCACTGCTGTCCCAGCTCTAATCACTTTTTGATCATAGCCACATTAGAGAGACCTGGGGCCAGAGCCGCCCAGCCAAGCTCTTCCTTGAATTGCTGACCCACAGAAATAGTGTGTGATAATGAAAGGATTGTTGTTTTAGGCTGCTAAGTTTTGTGGTGTTTTGTTACCTAGATAACTGAAATGGCTCTCTAAGGAGCTGTCATTCTGTGGTTCTGTGGTTGTGCATTGATGGTGAACCTGGTAGAGCTGTCTTAACCAGTGGAATGAGGAAATGATGTCATCTAATGAATTGTTCTATTTCCCTGGCTTCTTCTAAAGGGAGGCTCATTCCGTGGAGTATGGCATTGAGAGCAGGCACTTTTAAGAGTTTAATAAGCCTGCTTTTGAGCCCGTGAGTAGTATGAAGACTGTTTTGGGGCAAGTTATTTAACCTCTTGGAGGCATAGCTTCTTCAGTCATGAAATGGGGATAATAAATTATCTAGCAAGAATTAAATAAGCCATGTGGAGTTCTTAGCAAGTCTCAAGCATGCAGTAAGTGCCCAACATACCTTAGTTGCTGCTGCTAAGATCGCCGTCATCATTATAATTGCTAACACACTGAAATTTAAGCTGGTGAATAATAAACCTAACATAGAAATGAGAAAATTTTGATCCATGTGTGCATAGTCACATGCTAGGCAATATTTATTAATATAAATGTACTGACCAAACTTACTTATTGCCAATAATTCCTTTCTTTCCTTTTTTTTTTTTTTTTAGAGAGAGAGTGAGTGTGGGGTGGGATGGGGCAGAGAGAGACTCCTAAGTAGCCTTCACGCCCAGTGCAGAGTCCAGTGTGAGTCTCAGTCTCATGACCTGAGCTGAAATCAAGAGTCGGATGCTTACCCAACTGAGTCACCCAGGCACCCTAAGTCCTCCCTTTTACATTCTTCCAGCAAAGAGGCTTTTTGTTGTCATTTTGCCATTATAGCAATTATAGAGGATTTCTTGTCATATCAATTTTTTTTTTAATTTTATTTATTTATTCGATAGAGATAGAGACAGCCAGAGAGAGAGGGAACACAAGCAGGGGGAGTGAGAGGAAGAAGCAGGCCCGTAGCGGAGGAGCCTGATGTGGGGCTCGATCCCGCAATGCGGGGATCACGCCCCGAGCCGAAGGCAGAAGCTTAACCGCTGTGCCACCCAGGCGCCCCGTCATATCAATTTTTAAAAATTAATATTTATTATAAGTAATAACTAAAGCATCAATCTTCCTTCTAATGTGACGTCCTATACAGTTTGGTAGATGTATTGACATTTGTTTAGTGTGTAAAGAATTCATTGCTTTAAAATAAATGAATGAAAACTGAGGTAAAAGCTCTTTATCATCATCAACATGTATTGAGTATTCATGGAGATGATGGTACTGAATTTAATAAGTTTCAAAATGTATTTAATGCTATCCGTATTCCCCAAAGATTTACAGTGTTTTAATACTGTTAGAGTCCGTTTATAGAAAGATAATAGGATCTCAAGGACAAATAGACTCTTAGGATCATCTAGTTTATGCCCCTGTATCAGGCAGAACTATTTCTGTCATCACAGTGGAAACTAGTCTGATTCTATTACCAGTAGAAAGGGAAAACAGATTTTTAATGTGAGTTTCAGAGATTGGTAGATATAAAGAACGTTCCTCAAATAGGGAGTGGACAGTTCATATTACCTAGAGAGGTCATAGAAAATTTAACGCTTGGAGATACTTACGAGTGGAATTAAATGCATCTCAGAAAATTGAGGGACAGTCCATTTAGGAGGCACCAAGAGTCCATTACCCTACCCTTTTCTTTCACTGAAGTTCATCTGAGCAACATAACATCCTTGGAGATATGAAAGGACAAAATAGTAACTAGTTTACCAAGGATATTGAATTTGAACCAAGATTTGTACCTAGTACAATCTTTACTTCTATTAATACTTTTGAAGCCAGACACAAAAGATATCCTTTTATAGGTTATATACAGTTGTGATTTTTTCTTCTCTTCCACAGTAAACATAGTTTGTTGGCACTTATTTAATAATGGAAAAGCTGGAGAAACTTCAAAAGTTATAAAAATTTACCTAGTGTGTGCTGATGATTACTCTGATTGCTGAAACTTCAAAGACAGTAGGACTTGGTTCCCTTCATGGAATTCATGGTCCTCTGCTAGAGGAGATAGATGTAGAAATATCTTGAATATAACATAAATTCTTTGGGAGAGTGTAAAAGAGTCTTTTCTACAGTGTATTTTTCCTATAGCAGCTTGAGTGATCTTTTGAAAATGTAATTGAGATTATGTCACTACTTTGTTCAAAATCCTGCCAAGTATAAAAGGCAAATCTTTGCAATGGCTTGGAGTTCTATATGTTGTACCCGCCCCCCCCACACACCCCGCCCTACCTCTCTCTCTCACGTATACACATAGACACTCACTACTGCCCCACCTTGTCTTCTGGGTTTTTGGTACCCGCTCTACCCTCATCACACTGGCTTCCTTGCTGTTCCTCTAGTATTTCAGGAATGCTCCCACTCCAAGTTTAAGTACTTGGTGGCTTCCCTATGTGGAATGGCTTACCCCTGCCTCTCTCACACTTTTGTACAAATGTCACCCTATTTATAATTGAAAACACAAACAATAACAGCAAAAAACCTTGACACTCTTATACCCTTTGCTTTATTCTTCTCCATAGTCATCTGATACACTAAATTGTCTGTTTACTGTCTTTCCTCGGTGGATTAGAAGCGCCATGAGAACAGGAATTTTTGTACTCTCTAGCGTCTAGAACCATGCCTGACATGGAGTAGGTTCTCAGTAAATTTTTTTGTTGAATTGAACTCAGTTATTGAAGTATGTTTTAAACATTGTGGAAACACAGACCAGAGAACCATTAATTTTTACCAGGATGCCAGAAAAGTCTACAGAGAACTGATGATTGATCTTGGCACAAAGGGCAGGAGTCTCTGAATGGACAAGGCATGTAACATGTTACATCTTCTTTTCTATGCCTTTTCTTTCTACCTGCCAGCTTATCCTGGGTCTCAAACTCAAATGTCAATGGAGTCCAGGCATCTGACTGTAAATGTGTAAGTAGTCTGATTTTAAGATGATAGGGAATCAGGAAAATTGGAATCCTGTCTGAAAGTACCCAAGATTCATAAAATAATGATG
This sequence comes from Ailuropoda melanoleuca, assembly GCF_002007445.2. Classification (NCBI taxonomy): domain Eukaryota; kingdom Metazoa; phylum Chordata; class Mammalia; order Carnivora; family Ursidae; genus Ailuropoda; species Ailuropoda melanoleuca. The sequence goes on along the minus strand of NC_048222.1, from coordinate 81,499,047 downwards.
ATGTTGAAATTGGTGGTGGTGGTAGATCTTGTTCCAGATGAGTAAAACTTGTTTGTGATCTCATTTTACACAGAGTGCTAGTTTGTAATCTTTGGCCTAGTTGGAGGTGAGAAAGCCAGGTAGTTTTATGTACATAAGCGTGGAATGGAGTAGCAAAGACTAGCTGCTTAGAACCACCTTGCTGAACAGGCTAGGCAGTATATTATACATATTTGAGAAGTGCTTCCTGTCTCCTGGGTATGTGAATATTCACATCTCTCTTCTGTAGGAACTTGTATTCCTCTGATATTTGAACTTCTACTAAGATCTTTATGCGCTGGTGCCTGTCACAGGCATAGGGATGGATGAGATCCTTGGAGAACTTGCAGCACAGTGGGCAACTGCCTGACTGGAGTGAGATCCTAGTGTGAGTCGTCCCTGAGATCAGGTTACTCTCAGCCTCTTCTAATTCAGCGTGCTGGTGAAATCATTCCAAGTGAGTAAGAAGCATTGCAGAGCTAGATTTTCTATTGAGCACAGCTTTTGATAAAAGGAAGAAGAGCTAGATATTGACTTTTTGGTGCCTGTTCTATCAGTGGCCTGTTAATCAACAGAGGATAAATTATTGCTCCTCAGACACAGGAAAGGATCCCCTTGGCTTGAAGGCATTTCTACCCTTCTTTTCTTTGTTTTTTTCTCTTTATCGGTAGAGGATCTTTCCTCCAGCCATTTGCTCCTTGGGGGTTTTGTTAAGGACGGAAGGGAAACTGAAGGGAGCTCTTTTGATTTATCTTCTATCCCTTCCTTTTGGTCACTCCACAGGGCTAAAATAGCCGAGTTGGCTTTAATATGTTGCCATTAGAGACCAAACATTAGCTGGAATAAACCATCATGCCTCACAATGAAAAATGTCCCCTGATTGGCTAATTAATCAGTCAAAGGGGAATGACATGGCTCTCAGCTTGAGGGAATCTGCTGGAGAGAAACAGGCTGTTGATAAATGGTTTTCCAACAAATTCATATATCAAGGAAACTTAGTCATTTTTTAACTATACTTTGTGTGACTGCAATTTTTTCCAACTTTTTCTTTTTGCTGCTCTTGCTGTTTGGGCTTCGTTTTTTATTGTTGATAGAAAAATACAGAATTTAGATATGAGAAAATAAATGATTTTCACTTATTCATGTCTGTTAGTCTGATTGGGTATGACTGCGTCTATCAATAGGTGGAAATCTGCTTTTTCCAAAATAATTTATGAAATTATATTTTCTTGGCTTCTTCAAAGTTAATAAGAGCTCTAGACTCTGGTCCACTCTGCCTGAGTTTGAATCCTGGCTCTACCAGTTGCTAGCAGTGAGCTCCTGGGCGAATGACCCAACCTCTGTCTGCTTTAATTTCCTCGTCTTTAAAGTGAGGTAATAATAGTATTACCTAAACAAATTGTTAGATTGGGCATTAAGTGAGGTCATCTGTAAAGCATTTGAAATAGTCCCTGGCACACAGTGATAGTGAGTACTCACTGAATATTTGTTGTTATTTTTAAATCAAAGTGACAGATGCATACTGATTTTAAAAATTAAGCTGCCCTCATCAGCTTCTAATGAAAAGCAGCATTCTTTCATCACATCCCATGCTGTTTCACCTCTCAAGTGCTCTGGTTCTTTTAAAATTATGTGGTACTTATTTTCATGTTTTAACATATCTTACATGGGCATTCTTGATGTGTTACCTTCTCTGGTTCTGAGTTTTGGATTGAAGCGCTGGTGGGATCACTTCATGTGAGAATGATAACGAGTAGACTAAACGTACCCAGAGTTGTAGGGGAGAAAAGTAAAAGCACCAATACCTTTTCCATCATTGTATGTTGTATTTACCTAGCATAGCTGGGTAATGAACTTGAGTATGATCTTTGATTTTCTTTCTCTTCCTTTGACCTTCATGTGCAGTCAGATCATCACCAACTCTTGTAGATTTTGTATTTTTAATACCTATGGCATTCATCCTGCTTTTCCATTTTTTCCAAAATCATGGCCATTATTACTACCAATTGTTATTACCATTGAGTTACTTTCCTAACCAGTCTGCCCGGTCCTAGTTTTTCCTATTTTCAGGGTATCCTCTTATCTGTTTTCATGAACTTTCTCGTGTAACATCACTGTCCTGCTCGAATCGTCCCCTGTGTCTAACAAATGCACTGTCCCTTAGCCTTGTGTACTAGGCCCTCTATCAAGTCACCTGGTCTGTGTTCTAAGAGCTGATGCCCGCTGATCCAAAATGCAGATCACCAGGACCGTCTCGGTCAGCTCCAGACATCCTTTGTCCTCTCACATCTTTGTTTCCCCCACACCATTGCCTCCACTTTTGCTGCCCTTGCCTTGTCCACTCGACCTGAGTCTTCCAGCGCAGCTCAAGTCTAGCCTCCTGCCGTTGAAGAAGGGAGAGAAGGAATGCACAGTTGTTCAGTCCAACAAGCATTGGTGTTTTAAGTCCTGGCTCATTCATGTATTCAGATTGTTATTAAATGCCTTTGTGCTGGGCACTGTTCTAAACATTGGTGATACAACAGTGAGCAAACAAACAAGAGTTGTTGCCCTCAGGGAGTAACATCTTCATGAAAGTGTTTCCCATGATGGTCTTTCCCTTCACTGAACTCTACATTTGTCTGAGTTTACTATCACTGTATGCTCTTAGCTTGTTATCTCTTTTATTATCCTTTTAATAGCATATGTCTTATTATTCTACCTGAAACAGAGGGCATGACTCTGTGTCCCTTCACAGGCTCTAACTCAAAGTTTTTAATAGTTGCTCACTAGGAAACTATAGGTAACTGTGAGTTAGTTGGTATAATTCAGTGGATCAATAGATAGAACTTTATGATATTCATGGAAATCAAGTGTATTGTTTTAATTGCAGGTTAATTTTCCTGCTTCTTAGTTGACTATATAAGGACTGTTAAATTTCTGGTTACTAGTAACAACCCGATATATTATCTACTTTATTAAGAGTTACTTAAAATTGGGGCGCCTGGGTGGCGCAGTCGTTAAGCGTCTGCCTTCGGCTCAGGGCGTGATCCCAGCGTTCTGGGATCAAGCCCCACATCAGGCTTCTCCACTAGGAGCCTGCTTCTTCCTCTCCCACTCCCCCTGCTTGTGTTCCCTCTCTTGCTGGCTGTCTCTCTCTGTCAAATAAATAAATAAAATCTTAAGAAAAAAAAAGAGTTGCTTAAAATTTACTTCCATGGAAATCTATTTTGACACCAAAAATTATTTTCCAGTGCTAAAAAGAACTAACTATCATTGATCAATCTTAGTAATGCTAAAAGTAGAACAGTCAGACCTTGTGTGCACCTGACATATGCACTTTGAACCTAGGAAGTATTCTTGGCTATAAAGTTGAACCTAAATCTGTTCAAGTCTCTAGATGTAACTTTCACTCTCAAAAAAATACGCTGTTTGGTGGTACAAGCTTAATGACCTTCTAAGGAAACAAATAAAAATCCATAATGTGAAAAATTGTTTAAGACAGCTGACGCAATTTCTGCAATAAGTCAGTGGCATGAAAAAACAAATGGGATTGTCAGGCGGAAAGAGAATGTAGAGAGAAAGACTCCAAGAGATAGAAGTCCATAGATGTAATACGTAGGCCTGGTGTGGGACCTGATTTGACCCTTAAGATACACATGAGACAGTTGAGGAATCTGATTATGGATTGTGTATTAGATGATACCAAGGGATTATTGTCAGTTTTGGTAGGTGTGCTAATGGCATTGTGATTGTGTAAGGAAATTTTTTAGAGATCTAGAAAGAAGTAGGAGTGAAATGACTCGATATCTGGAATTTGCTTAGAAATACATGCACAAAGACCAAAGGAATGATGTAACAATGTGGCAAAACCTTGTTAATTGTTGATAATAATATTGGGGGCTCACTGATTGTGTACATAATTGAAAGTTTTCACAATCTAAAATTTAGTAGAGAATCTCCTAATTATAATATTCTTTAACATTTATTTAGCTCTGCTCAGAGAATGGTGTAATTATTTTGTGTAGTAGGTTCAAAACGTCAGGGTCATCCTTCAAGTGCACAGTTGTTAGTGCCCAGTTTATTTTTGTCCTAATATGTCCCAGTTTACTCCTTCCTCAAATCCTTTCAATAAGTCTTCTTGTCATCTATATTAATATTAATAGAAATCAGGAATGGGAGCCAGGAGACAGAATAAAGGTGGATGAAAGATAATGACTAGTTTGAGTCTTTCACAGAATATAAGTTCCTTATTCTTTGAGCACCTCATCTTCCCACACCTACAAGTCTGCCATATTCCTTACTTATGTATGGTTCATCATCCCAATTGCATGGGACAGAGAATGAGGTATGGAGACAGTAGAGTACCTGATTCCTCCTGGGTCCACTATCATCTGTCTACTCATGAGTGCTTGGGAAATCTAGATCTGGGAGGAAGATTTAGGAATACAGGATCACTAATAGGTTTGCATCATCATTTGGGTTCTGGCAAAGAGACAGCATTCCCAGAATACGATCAGGTTCAAAAAGTGGTGGTTTTGTGGGATGAAGGAGTGGAATGCAAAGCAATTCCAGATCTGGAATATCCAAATTTAATTGGGTTTCCATGGTTAAAAGTTGTTTTCATAGAGTAAAGTTTACCCTTGTATGTGGATTGAGGAGGTGTGTGTGTGGTGGTGGGGGGGAATGAAGAGTTCTGAGGGAATTGTCTTTAGCATATGAGTAACTCACTGTGGGTAAGTCACAGAGGTTTTCTCATCAGCCTGTTGTCAACTCCCTGAGGTTATTCCTGAAGTTAAGTATGTTCTGGAGAAGTGAGATACTCAGAGCTGTATGTTACGGGATTTACAACTTGTTCTAAGGAGTTTCTTGATTACTCTAAATCTTGTTCCTCCCCTCCTCTATCTCCCAAGCTGCCTTTTTATTTGTTCATTTCTTGGAAGTCTTTGGGCTCTTTTCTTCATCTTCGTACATTTTTCAGTTTATTGGTAGGACACAGTTGTGACTCGTAAGGCATATAGAATGTCTTTTACTTCCCTTTCACATTGGAGGAACAGTATTATAATTTGGCCACATTTCAGTGGCTCTTGTACATGATATGATGTTTTCTTTACCACTTTCATTCTGTGACCAGCAGAGTCTCTCATGGGACTATGATGATATTTATGCTCAGTGATAGATGTGCCTTTATCTTTCAGGCAAACTTAATGGTTTAGCAATTAGGATTCTTGAGAGACTGATTACAAGTGCAAAGCATCTAGAAGGGGAGGTTACAATGATAACTGAAGTTCTGTTTCATTAGAAGTGGCTTAGCATAGTTCAGTGAGTATTGATTGTTTTAAAACCACAGTACTTAGGTGGAAGTCCCAGTTCTGTCACTTCACCCTCAATGTGTCTTTGGGCAAGTGGGAAAAGTTTAGAACTGAAAGAGACCATCTGGTTCTTCCTTTGACTTTAAGAAAAGGAAACTGAGGTCCATAGAGTTTGAGCTTGACCAGCAAAGGGCTGGGCTGAGAGAATTCCAGTCTTAACTTCTGGATAAAGGCATCATACCACAAATCTGGCCACTCACCTGCTCTACGCCTGTGCTGCTTCATCTGGAAACGCTGGGTAAAATAACTTGGGTGAAAGCACTGTGAAGCTCATTAAATCATAAAGTGGATGTAAAGAGCGCAATTATCTTTGAAATGGTAGAAAGTAAGTACAAGCAAATGCCTGGAATCATGCTCATTTTCCCCTATTTTACTGCATGAGAGATAAGAGTTTAAGTGGCAATTCCGTAAGCTACCAATGGAAGCCCATTCTGTTCCTTTATTTCCTCCCACCTTCCTTCACTCTCTGCAGGATGAGGCATGATTCATCTGTGAATTCTCTTACGCTTTCATATGTTCCAGGATTCCCTTTTTTAGTAGCAGTACATACATGACATGTATTTATATCTGTCATGCTGAGCTTGACACAATAAAATGTAGAGCTGAAGGGACCTATGCGAAGGATCCAATAAGGAGGTATCTGTCTTATATGAACTTAGAGTTTGCCTGTGCAGAAAGGAGAGTTGGCCCAGATTCGTTGTCCACTTTCTCAGATACGTTTGGTCAGTTGCTGTTATTGGAGGCTGTGGGAAAGCACAGAAAAGAATAGTGTCCTTTTCTTTTAAGACTGGTGTCACACTAGGAATTTGTATTTTATTCTCAATCAGATCATGTAGGTCAACTCCACTTTATTGTTTTAGTTAACCACGACCAAGAGAAACCCAATTGACTCAGAACAGCACTCTTAGTAGAATAATCACTAAGTAATTATCATTGACATTGGGCAAAGCCCTGCAGTGACAGTCTGATTGCATCAGTGCAATTGAGCAGTGGAGTCACCCTTAAATTGGACAGGTGCGTTTATACATATGCAATGTTAAAGCTTCCATTAAACCCTAAGAAAGACCCATACCATGTTCTGTATATCAGACTCTTATTAGGTAATGATCCTGCATTTAGGGTCTCACTTTGTGTAAGTGACAATGTAGATAGAAAAATAGAATTTAAACCCAAACTAAGAAGGATGAAAACCTTAAAGAACAGAAGTAACAAAAGCAAAAACAGTGTAGGATAGTGTGAAGAGTACAGGCTCTGTGCATACTTGGGTCTCAGTCTTGACTAGGCTCTTACGACTCATGTGGCCTTAAGCAGGAATTTAATCTCTCTGAGCCTCAGGAGGCAGCTAGTGACAAATAGCCCAGCAAGGACTAACCTTGACCCTAATTCAGAATAAGTTCCCTGTTCAGCTTCATCAAAAGTCACCCTGAGTTGGAAAAAACCTACTTTGCCCTGTAAAATTCCTAAGATCCATGTTCAGATCCATAGTCCTTAAATATTGTTCTCTAATCCTCCCTTGCTCTTATCTCGTGGCCCATGGCTGCTTGCTCAGATGCCATGCACCCTCCCTCAGATGCCTACAGACGTCATGTTTTTTGTCCGCTGCACCCCAACCGAGAGAGAAAGGTGGGGAGTGGAATTAGCTCTGGTGTTGCTTCCCATCCAGCTTTGGCCCGAGTGGCTGGGTCGTTCCCTGCATGCTTGCTCCAGATTAGGCTCGTCACCTGTGCATTTTAGACCTTATCAAACATGGACTTTCATAAGTCAGACATTTGGTTGGGAAAAGAACTGGAATCTTTTTTGGCAGCTGTTGAAGGCAGAATAAGGTGAATGAGCCAGAGCCAACCTGGAGAAAAATGAAAGAGGAGCAGACATTTTGTTCATCATTTCCGCAGCAACTGTCAGGCTTCTAAGGCCTGAAGGGGACTTTTTGTCTTGTAGTGTAAAAGCAGCAACATCAAAACACTTCAAGGAATGAACATAACTTTTTTAAAAAAAGATTTTATTTATTCATTTGAGAGAGAGAGCATAAGCGATGGGGCAGTGGAAGAGGGAAAAGCAGACTCCCCGCTGAGCAGGGAGCCCAACGTGGGACTTGGGGCGCCCCTGAACATACCTTTTATTTTTATTTTTTAAGATGTTATTTATTCATTTGAGACAGAAAGATAAGAGAGAGAGCATGAGCAGGGAGAGAGCCAGAGGGAGAGGGAGAAGCAGGCTCCCCGCTGAGCCAGGAGCCTGACATGGGGCCTGATCCCAGGACCCCGGGATCATGACCTGAGCCGAAGGCAGATGCCTAACCATCTAACCCACCCAGTTGCCCCTGAACATACCTTTTAAAGTCCGTTTATAAAGACTATCTTACATCAGTATTGTATTCATACATGTTGATAGTAGAAACCATAAGTGCAGGTTTATCATACATTTAACTGATGATTAACCTACTATTTTCTGTGGGTTTTTTTCTTCTGTCCAAATAGAATAGATTACAAATGCATTGACATTTTAAAAAATTAGACAAAAATAGAAGAACTTTCTCTTAATGTTGTATTTTATTGAAAAAAATTTTAAACATCATGGTGCACGTAGGAAGAGTCTTCATCTCTGATTTCTTTTCCGTAAAAGCGTGTGTACAGACTCACTTTCTTACAATTCATGTTGTGGAAGAGATAATTTGTCTTAGCAGAAAATGATGTACAGGCAAAATGTGTAACTCAGACATCATAAATAATCCCGAACCACGTAGCTAAGAAGAGGGGATGGTATTTTCCCCATCAGTGTAAGCAGATAACCTTTTCTCTGACTACTGGTAACTGAAGATTTTGGTGGTGATTGCTGTTCTGATATGAAATATAGTAGTCCCCCCCTTATCTGTGGCTTCACTTTCCATGGCTTCAGTTATCCGTGGTCAGCTGGGTTCCAGAGGAGATGATCCTCCCTCTGATGTATCTTCAGAAGGTCACCAGTAGCCTACTGCTATGTCACAGTGCTTTTGTCACACATCCTTCTCCCTTCCTTGTATCACATAGGCATTTTGGCATCTCACATCCTCATAAGAAGAAGGGTGAGTACAGTACAATAAGGTATTTTGAGAGAAAAAGAGAAAGGCACCATATTTACATAACTTTTATTGCGGCATATTGTTACAGTTGTTACATATTGTTACAGGCATATTTTATTCCTAATTGTTGTTAATCTCTTACTGTACCTAATTTATAAATAAAACTTTATCATAAGTATGTGAAAAAACATGTATGTAGGGTTTGGTACTATCTGCAATTTCAGGCTTCCACTGTAGGGGGAGGGCCTTGGAAGTAGCCACAGTTAAGGGAGAATTACTGTAATTGCTTCTACACGATTTGGGGAAACTTGACTGTTTTCTAAAAAGCTGACACTAGGAGGAGCTACTGAGCAGTAACTTATTCACTGCCTCCAGTTCTTAAGTTGTTAGGCGGAAGAATCACCTGGTGAGCTTGTCAAAAATGCGTATTATAGGCTCTGGCTGGACTCTAGAAATAGGCATTTTCAACAAGCCCCAGGTGACTATGATATTCAGTTTCAAAAACACTGACTAGGCCTTTAGACTCAAAAGAATGTACTTCTAAGAGAAGTTAGAAAGTATGGCTTTCCCTTTTTGAAAGAGTTACAAAAGCAGTTGTTGGGGGTATGGAGGGATTTTAGTTTTAACCAGCTTACTGCCAAAGGACTTTTTCCTAAATACCCACCGATACAGTTTTTGAATTGCCTGATTGGCTTTTGTTAATCAGGAGTCCTAGCTGCAAGCTTGATTGATAACAAGAAATTAAATATTTTTCTCTTCTTTACTAATTTCCATTTTATATTTCCTTTATATATACTGAGTGAAAGTATGCCTTCATATTAACTTTTTAACCATGTGCTAGTTAAAAACTGGTAAAAGTAGTGTGTAGCCACAATAATTCATTCTGAGTTGTTTCCAATTTAAGGCAAATGGATTTGGGAGGGCATGGAAGTCAACTTTAAATGGTAACTTCTTGAGGCTGGAGATTATGCTTCTCTTAGTATTTCAACAATACACACACACACACACACACACATCTTCGTGGGCACTTAACAAGCAATACCCAGGTCAGATGTACTGTAGGAGAAGTTCAGTTAAGTTTTCCAAAATTTTGGCTGACTGGTTTATTCAAAGAAAGCCTGCCTGTGTCTGGAGTGATCTCAGAAGCACATCTGTTGGTAGGAAACATCCAGAACGGATTCTGACTCACCTGATCTATTCTTCACTTCTAGTGTAGCTTTTATACATGAAAAAACAAGGTAATACGTTTTTCTGTCCCTAAAATTACTTACTTTTATTTCTTATTAAATAAAAACAGCAGTTGTTGTTTCGACTTAATTCATCATTTAGAACTTTATATTTCATTGCATTATTAAGATGATTGACATTTTTCTGACATGGATATATTAGTGCATATTTGTTCTCCGCATCAGAAACTGAAAGGACATTAATCGCTGTTTTACCATTTCCTAATGACCAAGTGACAGATGTTTAAAGAAATTATGAATTTCTTTCTATGACTGTTGTATATGCTATTAGTTTGTTTAAGTGCAGATTATTAGAAAATATCAAAAGATGGTTTGGGGAGATTTTGTCAGGATGATGAAACACTAGAAATAAAAGTGAATTTCAGGTGTCCCTTTTCCTTGGTGTCTATGCTTAGATTTTTTTTTCTAAATCTCTGATTCAGAGATTCTCTTTATTGTGAATAAAATAATGGTTTATTAATACTCCCCAAACTGCAGTAACCTACATGACTTAGACCCTGTTTATTTTCCAAAAGCTGTTTAACAGCTATATTTTTATAACCTCCCATAACCATGTGTTCAGAATTTTAATGAAGATCAGTAGAGCACCACTGTAGGCTGCTTCAAGCAGTGCCTGGCAGATTGGAGCTAAATGCAGAAGGTCCTTAGTCTTAAACTGGAGTTTTTTTATTAGACAGGAAGTGGTTGAGCAATAATCATCATCTTGGTGTAGAGAGTACAGTCTCAACATTGTTAACTATTAGACACTCCAACCCTGAGAGGTAGACAAGACAGGTATTAAATATTAGGAGGATCCAGAGAGGTTAAGTCAAGTAGCTTGTAAGTGTCACGACTGTGTTTAAAAACCAGGTCTTTTTGACCATAGCTCAGCAGCATTCTTGTTCTTGTTTTGCTTTACTGTGCTGCAGATTGATGAGGTGGGCCTCAGTGGGGTTAGGAGACGGGGACTGGATCAGCTTCAGTTCGAGCTGTGGTACTGTTTCTTCTGATTGATTCTCTCAGCATTGCTGTAGGATAGGGTTTTCCAAAGGTGGTCCATGGAATAAGAGATGCTATTAATAGATGTTGGGGGGAAAAGGAGGAGAGGGGGTTGATGGTTGTCATGTCACGTGTTTAGATACACTTGGGAAACACTAGATTGAACATATAATTATGTAACTCTTTGTTTGCTTAAACTGCGTCCTTTTAGAGCCTTTTATGTAGTAATGACTATGGTACCTCTTCAAAGCTTCTGTTACTTATTGGAACCTGGACCTCTCTTTTGAAAAACTACCTGTTTTCACCTCTTAGAACACGTTGAGGAACTGTACTCTAGGTCACTAAGACAAGTAATTACCAATTTAAAAATGTAGGCAGGGGGCACCTGGGTGGCTCAGTCGTTAAGCTTCTGCCTTTGGCTCAGGGCTTGACGAGCCCCACATTGGGCTCCCTGCTCTGCTGGGAGCCTGCTTCTTCCTCTCCCACTCCTGCTTGTGTTCCCTCTCACTGGCTGTCTCTCTCTTTCTGTCAAATAAGTAAATAAAATCTTTAAAAAAAATGTAGGCAGAATAATGAGTTTTTATAACCTATCAGAAGTCAACAAGTTAGTTTTTTTAGACTCACTGTGTCCTAAACATTGTATGGTTTTAAGGAAAATGTATTACCAAAACAAAACAAATCAAATAGAAAAACAATGTAGAGGCACGCCTAGCTAACTGAATCATCAGTATAATAGAGAATTACTGTCATACTTTTTCCCATTCTACTCTCTGAAATTTGATATGATGGCCAAGTGACAGACACTATGATCGAGGCTGGAATACAAGGTAAGAAAGATATAATGCATCAGATTCTTACAGATCATCTCTGCTCTGAACTTAACCAAATCAAAAGTCCTTTAAGCTCCATTACGCCCAGGGGACATCTGTGCCTTTCACCTGCCTGGAGTCTTTAGACTTCATGTGGGAGCACTCCTTGCCCTGCCACCTGGTTTTTCCCTGCAGTTCCTTAGAAGCCTTTCTTATGTGAGCAGACAAGCTACTTCCATGCATTTAGCACTTAACAGATGTGCTTTTTCTCACCATCATTATCCGTAACCCTAGAAATCTTGTTTCATTCTCACTTGAACCCGCTAGTTCTCCAAATTTCAGAGCTCTTTCACCACTTGGCATCCAGAGCTGATTGCCATTATGAAATACCTTTACTTTCTGTTGAGTATAATGGTTTTTTAATACCTCAGGCAGTGAAAGCAGTTGCTCTGTTTTATTCACCCATACAAATTCTGTGTTCATTTGAAAGGGAATGACTGCTTAGGCAGCCTGAAAAAGATGCAAATGGTATTTGTGAATAAATAAGGGCCTTTTTGATGGGTTTTGGTGACTATTATAATATTTGGAACTCCCTACCATAGAGTAGATTAAAAAAAAAGTGAGATCATGTTCATTTTAACTTTACCTGTTTAGGTAGTAAAGTAGCTTTAAGAGTTGTTTTGTTGTTGTTGTTGTTGTTAAAAGCAGTGACTATAAAGTAAGTCATAAAGTTACAAGGTAAAGACTTTGTTTTTTACTTGAGGTGACATTGATTGTTGAAAATTTTTGTTGGCGCTTTTAGAAAGGACCTTTTCTGCCTCATTGATTATAGCAGCTAAGAAAGACAGCATAGGAATGAGCCAAGTCCTTGGTCGGTGGCCAGGTTAGAGAAACTCTGTGAACTTAATTGTCTGGGGTGGAGGTTTGATAGGTCTTAGCCACACAGGTCTGGGTGAATTTTCTTACTTTGATATTGGCACTTTAACCCAGCCCAAGTGATTTGTGTTGTTGAGTGAATTAATCTTAGAATTTTGCACTTGTAAAGTCAAGATGCTTTTGAGTTTTATTTTCTGATTCTCTAAATGAATACCCACCTTCTGGACGAGAATTAACATTTACCACGTGTAAATATTCAGGAATGTGTGATGTGTTCGTTTCTACCTTCTACCCCTTTATCACCATTTCTCTTCTTCAGTGATGTTAAATTTCCCATTCTGACATGAACAAGGAAGCTTGCCCCGAATAAATACAATAGATAGTGGTCTTTCTGTTCCTGGGAAGAAGTCAGAGCAGTTTATGTATCTGATGTCACTAAAAACAAAATACCTTAAAAATATTTATGCACTCAGATTTTAGTTTTAAATCCTGAAAGTATGATTGAAGGCATCCAATCATCTGAACTTTCAATGAGTTGTAATCACTGATGACAGATCACCATAACAAATACAATAATGAAAATGTGTGAAATATTGCAAGAATTACCAAAATGTGACACACAGACATGAAGTGAGCAAATGCTGTTGGAAAAATGGCATCCATAGGTTTGTTCCACAGGGTTGCCACAACCTTTAATTTGTAGAAAACACAGTATCTGTGAAGTGCAGTAAAGTGAAATACGATGAAATAAGGTATGGCTGCAATACTATTTCAAATACATAATAAAGCTGCTTTTTGTGAAAAAACAAAAGTTGGCTTTCTTCGTAGGTTAGTGGAGGTGTTTGTGTGAATGTTTATAGGATCTATATATATTTTTAAATTTTTTTTAAAGATTGTTTTATTTATTTATTAGAGAGAGCCACGAGCAGGGGGAGGGAGAAGCAGACTCCCTGACACGGGGCTTGATTCCAGAACCCTGAGGTCATGACCCAAGCCAAAGGCAGCCACTAAACCCACTGAGCCACCCAGGTGCTCCTAGGATCTATATATTTTAAAATATATTTGTAATTATGAATTTTAGTTAATGTCAATAAATTACCAGTGAATGGGTGTTAATATTTTGGTCCTTCTGAGGGCCCATTCCTAGAAATAGCCCTTTATTGCCTTTCCACGACATTCTCATTTTTGAAGAGAAAAAATGACAAACAACTGCTAAGCAATTAGCAGATCCATTTTTTAACAGTTTACACTTGTTCAAATTTAAAACCATTTGTAAATCTTTGAATGTAGTTGTCCTCTTTATGTGAAAGCTGTTCTAGGCAGCATAGCTTTCACACACCCCAAATGAATTTTTTGTGCCTCTTGTTTGAATCTGTTAATAGATACTCCTTGCAATAATATTTGTTTTACATTTATCTTAAGTTAAATCTCTTCAGGTAATAAGGAATACACTAAAATGCTCAAAAGTGACTCACATTATCATGATTTGTTATAACAATATTAACTGTGTTCATGTTGGTTTGACAGATATCCCTGAGGCTAAATGACTTAAAAACACACCCTACTTTTATTTTGGAAAATAGAGTCCTTTTTGTTTGATTATTGCAATTAATAACCTTCCATAATAAAAATTAAAACAAGTGCCTCCATTCTACTGGACACACGTATTCTTCCTTTAGCACGAGCCCATTTGAGGCTTTTTGGTGGGAACATAATTATCTAGGTCAAAACATTTGAACAGACCAAGCTCAGGAACACAGCTGTTGGCTCAGAAAAGTCTTGTGCCATAAATAATAATTTGGTTTGAAGTTTTTTTGTAAACCAGCAAATAGAGAATTCTCTAGATAAAATGCTCTTTAAGATAGTTTAAGGAATGCAGACACTCATAGAAGATTTGAGGCAGGAACTACCTCAAACTTACGCTTCTAGAAGCTCCTCAAGGCTAAGATCTCCATCCCTAGCAAGTACTGACACATAACACGCACTCAGCAGATGTTACCAAGGGTTGGACTAGTCCACTAAGGTACAATCTAGGGAGCACGATTTGGCAAATATGTGGACGTGGGAAGATGAAACAGAACTGGGAGTGTGAATGGAGAATCAGCTTCCACATGGCAATGACATATGCCTGATGGGGGAAAAGGTTGAGCAGTACCCAAAATGGGCTGTAAGATGGAAGTCTCAAATAATAAAATGGTTTATTTTGTTTAATCATGTGTATTATATATTACAACTGTTTATAGAACACCTTACAATGTAAGAAATTAATACAGTTTGTAGTTCTAATCATATCATGTATGATACACAATATATGACATACTTACAGATTTGAGTGCCATTTGTTTCAATTCAGGGTTGTATATATTGAGAGCCATATATCACAACATTAAAGCAATCACGTCCCTTAACTAATTCCTTTTTTTCTATCACATTCACCTGTCAATACAACTGTTAATCTGAAGATCCTAAAAATATCATTAAACCTTACCTGAGTCCCTGTGGTCTTCCTAGGGCACATCATTTGCAAACGTCTCATGAATTCAGTCACTAAGATTATTTCTTTTTACTGTAAATCTGCTTTACCTTGTTCATGAATCCCATAGACAGTTCTTGAGCATCTGCGGGGTGCCAGGCACTCTTCAAAGCAGTGGGCTGGGAAGACAAGGCATGGTCCAGCCTCCCAAGGAGCTCACAGTGGCATGGAAGAGAGATGTGGTTTATCATTTCAGTGCAGTTTGGTAACATGTGCTAGAGGTGCACGTGTGGGCTCCCACCTTCCTGGAGGTGGCAGTGTCTTAGCTTATCTGTCGAGGGCAAATGGATTAGTAAGAGAAGAGGCGGGGAAGGTTTTTCAAGCAGAAGTAGCAACATGTGCAAACATGAAGTTGAAAGAAAGCAGGGAGAGCTGCAGAATGTCGGGAGAGTACATTAGGAGGTGAGGCACGAGCTGAGTTGTGTGGGAGATGCGCTAGTCTGATTAGAAATTGGTTGTCCAGCTCTCTAAATAAGTGGACCTTTATCCAGAGACTCAGACTCAGAGTATGATACAATATAAATAAGCTTCAGTACTATCTCTTGTTCATTCTGAGTGAAACAAGGGAAGAAAGGGGAAGCTCTGGGCAGAACAGGGACGTAGGAGTTTCTCCCCATACCTCTGAGTAGAGACTGAGATTGGAAGAGGTTGTTCTGAGAGTCACAGGTCTTCCAAAACCTAGGTTCTTTCAGGTCGGGCTAGAAGAGGACTTCCACCAGGGGGCCCAAGCAGGGACTACAACAGTATCCCAGACCAGCGCAAGTCCTTTTTCCCTGGTCAGTGCTGGAGAGAGGCCAGAACCCGCCTTGCCTTTTTTCTAGCTGCTAAGTCAAACTCTTACTAGAAGGTCATACGGGTCCAGCAGGTGTCTTAAACACAGCAAGGGTAGCCACAGACAGTAGCTGGGGCTCCCCAAATGGAAAAGGATTCTACCAGTCCTTTTAAAAGAGTATAGTGTGTTTCCACCTTTGCACTGAAACCTAAATTCTATTTATAGTTTGACAAGCAGTTTCACCAGCCAGCTTTATTTCTGAGGCCAAGTTCAGCAGCCATTGTGCCATGAATGGATTGCAGGTGTACCAAGATACTGATCCCCTGAGTCCTTGGAGTGGACGGGGACGGAGGTGTGCCTGGAGTAGCTGCTGTCCCTGGGCTTGTCACCTGCAGCTGCTGCCAGCAAGCAACTGGATGCATTTACCCTCCGATGCTGTATACATAGTATTGCCAGTGAGTGCTCCATTGAAAAGTGTTGGAAACCACTATTGAGGGGCTTGTTATCAAAAGAAAGTCTCCCTGTAAATTAGTTTTGACTTTTGGACCGGGTATTTTAGGGTGGGTATAGGTTCCTGGAGAGCCCTAATAAGACACATGCTAGGAGCTTAGACTGTAGTCTCTGCATGCATTTGGAAGTAACTGAGGAACTCGAAGCATGGCGGGGTGGGAGCGTGATTGTTTTGCAGTTTAGAAAGATCCAGGGGAGGAGCAGGTATGTAGCAACTGATCTGTAATGAAACATTAGCTAGCAAAATGTGTGTGCTACCTTTGGCCTTCCATGTCGTCACACCTTTACTTTGTTCGCACTTGCTGTACGTTCACTTGCCTATCATTTCATTGCCATTACTATTAATTATTTTTTTTCACGCTTCATTTGATGGTGTGATTCCTTACTTGACCTTTCTCATGAACCCATCTGATTCTGCCAAAAGCCCATTCTCACCTTGAACCTTGTCTTCCTGATAAGCTTCCTTATTCTTATTTGGCTACTTTCTGCTATCACTACACATGACAGACGGCTTTTTCATTTGGCCTCATTAGAATCCCTATAGGCACAGCTGGTGTGGTTTAAGGCGGGGGAGGGGGAGGAAGGACCTTGAGAGAGGCATTAGGGGCCTCTGGAAGTGAAAGAGATGAGGGAAAGAGCATGGAGCTAGTGGCATAGGGAGCTCCGAAAATGCCACCCTTTGTGGTTAGTTCACCTGCCTCTTGGGCATGACAGAAGTCTGACCAAAACGTGATCATCCTGGAGGAACGAGCCCTCTGCCTTAAACTAGTAGGTTTTTTCCTGTTTGCATGTGTGTGTTAATTTCAAATGATTTTTATTGTAAAAGCAATAGTCATTGCAGAAAAATTATTGCCTATAGATAAGCACTAAGAAGAAGAAAAAACCCTTGATCCAGATACCCAGGGATAACCATAATTAAAACCTTGGCATGTGGAGGCGAGTGGGTTTGGTAGTAATAGTGTCTACTGCTTCCTGGCTGTTTCAGAAGCAGGATCATAACTTACATGCTGTGTTATGACCTCTTAAAAATTCACACCTATTGTCTCTTTGGGAACTTGCATTTTTAGCTCTGCCACTAAGCCTGTGAAGTGTGCTGCTTATGGGCTGTGTGCTGATTGGCTGCATTCCTAAAATGCTCCTCACTTGACCACTGTTCTCTGTCCAGCGAAAGAGTTTGTCCAGCAAGCCCCCTATCTTGTTGGCCCATTATTCTTTTTTTTACCTAGCATCTCCTTAGTTGTGCTCATTCTCTGTGGAGGAGATAAGGGTTTTGATTCCCTTGTCATGTTCTGATGGTCTGTAAGTTGCCTGGTGATCGTTGGAAAGAAGGAACAGGCTGGAAGGGGTGAGGCTGCAGGAATTGTCCTGGTCTTGATCCCTTTAAGGGCCCCTGAGAGGCTTTTCCATTCCCTCCTCCACCTTCATCCTGTCGCTCTTCTCTACCCCTCATCCTGCTTTTCCCAATCTCCTCAGTTCCCTGGTATTACATAATATTCCTGTTAGGATCAGTTCCTGTTTTGCTAGCGAGAGGAATTGTGACTCTTTCAGGGAAAAACCCTGTTCTAACATTAGTAGCGGCTGTTGGTGGCCAATCCATGATCTCATATGGGAAACACATCGCTTTGCTGGCTTCTCTGTCCCCGTCTGAGTCAGCGCACAGATGGGATTACCTTGCTGCCTTGGTTGGGTTCCCCTCTGCCTTGTTTCTTTTGTGGGAGTCCACAGTGATTTCTCTTACGATAATGGAACTGCCAGCGTCAGTTAGGCCAGCTAGTTAGCGATCACTTTCACTTACCACAGATGCCTTAGGTTTCTTACTGCACTCCAGGAAAAATTCTCCTTACAGACTAGCAGATGTACGTTCACTTTTAAAAACATTGTATTGTGGAAAACTTCAAATGTAATAAAAGTCAAGTAAAACATGGTAAATTGTACCTAATTTATTCATTCCCTCCCACAAGACTATCACAGACTTAACATGGTTCATTACTACAAAACAGCAGAAAAACTGAGAAGATACTAGATTTCTCTGGCCATCAACAAATTCAGCTGGCTGATTACTTTTAATGACTATATTGACAAAGAAACAAATGAAGGATTATTCTATAGCATTGCAAGGCGTTTTGGATTAATGAAAATGGGGGAAAAATGACTAGGATTATGAACTCCAAGTAGCATTTTAACAAATGCTTAAACTTAGGTCTTAAATAACCTAGATGTGGTGGGGTTTCTATTTTTACAAACAGAAAAGCTGCCCTGAGGGAGCTATTTTACTCTAAGTACAATCTGAACATTTTACGTCATGTGGACTCCGTCAGTGCTAGAATGAACAGCCTTATCTTTCCTCTTACTATGTTCTAATTCTGCCATGTTAGCCATGTAAAATTCCTTAATCTGGTCGTATGCTTGGTCCAGAATCTTCTAGGTAACTAATTCTACCGTCTGGAATTTGATGTGCCTGGCAACAAATCTAAATACTTGCCTAGCTAAGCAGGAAGGGACTAGTCACAGTGCATTGTTTGTGTTCCTTTATTTTTTAATTTATCTTTTTAAAGATTTTATTTATTTGAGAGAGCGAGCACGCACAAGTAGGCAGAGCGGCAGACAGAGGGAGAGGGAGAGAAGTAGGCTCTCCGTGATCAGGGAGCCCCACGTGGGGCTCGATCCCAGGACCCTGGGATCATGACCTGAACCGAAGGTAGTCACTTAACCAGCTGAGCCACCCAGGCGCCCCTGTTTGTGTTCCTTTATAATAATGCATTACTCCAGCCTTACATAGGGTGCGTGTGTGTATAGATATAGATACACATGCACAAGCAACGTACATTCTAAATTAGGTACTTGAAAATGGATCTTTCAACACTAGTTCAGTGTTGTGAAAAGTATTTACATTCAAGATTTTCTTGTATTTCTTGTGAAGTTTGGAGTTGAAGAAACTTGTGCCATGGGGGAAAAAACTGCTTATTTGATAAGAATTTATTGTAATTAGTACAGCAAATGTTTGCATATAAATGAGCACCACTAAATTGCTTGAAGCTACCTGAAAGCCTTTCTTTTAAGTAATTTAAGTATTTCCCTTAGCCTTAGGAATTCTTTGTAATTCAAGCTATTTTGTAATTATGTCATTTGGATAATTTATCACTGAAACACCATTGGATGAACATTTAAGAACCTTGTCTTTTGTAGACTTTGGTTCAAAAACTAAACTCTGAAGGAGGATTCTTATTTGTTAATTTGCTAGGCCAGTCCTTCCATAGAGATAATGTGAGAGGCTTAAACCTGGCCCTAAATTAGTAGGATCTCACTAATAGCTCTAAGTGTAGTTTAGCGTATTTTCTGATGCTTATCAGTCATTAAATTGTAATCTTTTGTAATTCCATTGGAACTGCTTTATAACAACCAGGAAATTCTGTTTAAAACTCAGTCTTTAACCTAAAGGAAATTTTAACCTTTATGGGAATTTTCCAAATAATTATTTTTCTCTTCCCTAAGATTTAAAATATAAATTCTCTGTGTTTATCAGGAATCAGAGTGGTGGTAGGTCTTTCTGATTGTCAGGGTTCTGCTAATTCTTATCTGAAGCCGACTGAGTCTCTAGGAAGTTCATTCAGAGGTTTATTTCTTCGAATGGCACTCAATCTCTGCACACAGCGCAAGGCTCAAATGGTTGGGTTTTGATCTGTCAGCTGTTGTTCTTGGACAAATTTATCTTTTCTGCGTCAGAGTTGTTTCAAGCAGAGGAGTAACAGTAATGACAGCCAGCCTCCAGTCACTTTTGTCCCCTGACATCCAGGACTTCTGTAATTCTCTTTATAACTCTTAAAATCATATGGAGGTTCTAAGTTCTACTTGACTGGTGTTGAAGCATTTTGTGAGCCTAGACTCCAAATCACTTTTTTTTTTTTAAAGGTTTTATTTATTTATTTGACAGAGATAGAGACAGCCAGCGAGAGAGGGAACACAAGCAGGGGGAGTGGGAGAGGAAGAAGCAGGCTCATAGCGAAGGAGCCTGATGTGGGGCTTGATTCCATAACGCCGGGATCATGCCCTGAGCCGAAGGCAGATGCTTAACCGCTGTGCCACCCAGGCGCCCCTCCAAATCACTTTTTAACAAGTGCTTACATTTATTTTATGTCTTGATTTCAATAACCTAGATTTGGTGTGGTTTCTATTTCAACAAACAAGAAAGCCAACCTGAGGAAGCTGCTTTACTTAAGTAAAATCTGAACGTTTATACCAACGCCCCTTCTAAAAGGAAGGTAGCTTCAAATTATAGGAAATTGCTGAGTAGACTCTGGAAATCAGTAAAGTTAGTTTTATTTCTATGTATCAGGAAAGCTTGTAAATAGAGTGTGAGCTTTAGATATTTACCTAATTCTTATTCCAAGAAGTTCCAAACTGGAAATCATGTACCTGTTTACTATGTGATCCTAAGAAAATATTTTTTTAAATGTATGCTATATTTTTTTAAAGTTAAATATTGACACTTCATTTAGTTAAATCAGCCATTTAATTTTGGGGTGCCTGGGTGGCTCAGTCGGTTAATCATCCAACTCTTGATTTTCACTCAGTTCGTAATCTCAGGGTCTTGAGATGGAGCCCTGCGTCGGGTCCCACACTGAGTGCAGAGCCTGCTTAAAATTCTCTCCCTCTCCCCGTGCTCCTCGCTTCTGCTCATGCATGCATGCACTCTTTCTCTCTCTTTACTAAATTTTATTTTATTATATTTAAATTCAATTAATTAACATAGTGTATTTTTAGTTTCAGAGGTAGAGTTCAGTGATTCATCAATTGTATATAACACCCAGTGCTCATTACATCACGTGCCCTCCTTAATGCCCATCACGCGGTTACCCCATCCCTCTACCCCCTCTCCCCTCCAGCAGCCCTCAATTTGTTTTCTATGATTAAGAGTCTCTTATGGTTTGTCTCCCTCTCTGATTTCGTCTTGTTTTATTTTTCCCTCCCTTCCTCTATGCTCTTTGGTTTAGTTTCTTAAATTCCACATAGGAGTGAAATCATATGGTGTTTGTCTTTCTCTGATTGACTTATATTGCTTAGCATAATACCCTCTAGTTCCATCCACATCGTTGCAAATGGCAAGATTTCATTTTTTTTGATGGCTGAGACTCACATTTTCTTCCATGCTTTAATGTCTTTGAAATCAGGCTGTATCTTTTTTTTTTTTTTAAAGATTTGATTTATTTATTTGACAGAGGGAAAGGGAGAAGCAGGCTCCCCGCGGAACAGGGAGCCAGATGTGGGGCTTGATTCCAGGACCCTGGGATCATGACCTGAGCTGAAGGGAGACACTTAACCAACTGAGCCACCGAGGTGCCTGAACTATAATTTTTCTTAAAGATTTTATTTATTTATTTGACAGAGGGAGAGAAATAGAACACATACACAAACAGGGGGAGCAGCAGAGGAAGAGGGAGAAGCAGGCTCCCGCTGAGCAGGGAGCTGGATGTGAGACTCGATCCCAGAATCCTGGGATCATGAACTGAGCTGAAGGCAGACACTTAACTGACTGAGCCACTCAGGTGCCCGAAGTATAATTTTTTTCTAAAGATTTTATTTATTTATTTGACAGAGATAGAGACAGCCAGCGAGAGAGGGAACATAAGCAGGGGGAGTGGGAGAGGAAGAAGCAGGCTCATAGCGGAGGAGCCTGATGTGGGGCTCGATCCCAGAACGCCGGGATCATGCCCTGAGCCGAAGGCAGACGCTTAACCGCTGTGCCACCCAGGCGCCCCCGAAGTGTAATTTTTTTTAGTAATAAAATATGTTATGAGTTTATGTTCATATTACTAGTTCAAATTCAGGACCACAGGGCTTAACATTACTAATCTTTTAGCTTTATTTTACCCACAGTAAGAATTCTTGGAATCTATGGATTCTAGAAATAAAAGCATTATACTATTATTTTACTCATTTGTTTATTTCCCATTACATACATGATAGTTACAGAATAACACCGATAACTTGATTGTCCAAAAAAAAAAAAATTGATTGAAGGGTTTTCTTGTTTTGTTTTACCATTTCTTTTTGTTCTTAGGGTATATCCCATTAGGGTATGTATGGTCAAATTATTGTGTTTTAAGGTCATTTGGAATTCCATTCTGTGTAGGTATTCAACACTGATGAATAATCACATGTATTTATTTCATTTTATTTTTAGAAATTGCCTTCTAAAGCAGTTGATTCATTGATTCATGATTATGTTCTCCATTTTTATCCTCTTGATTATATTAGAAATTATTCATTATTCTGTAGTTTGAACTTTCACAAACTTCTAAGTGGAACCTGGTTCTAAGATCTTTCGTCACCCTGATCCGACTGGTCAGAGTATATAGTTCTTAACGCTTGCACATAATCCTAAAAAGAAAATGATTAGAGTATAGGCAGTCTTAAAACTTGATACATACATACTTGTGTGATTTAGGACATCTTATTTCTCTGTCACTTTCTATTACAAGACGGAAGAGTGGTATTTCTGACTAAGCCTGGGAAAAAATAGTCCCATGTCAATAATGGGATATCTAGGGAAGAGCTAACCTCTCCTCCCAAAGTCACCTAGCAAGCTGGTTGTTCATAACAGAATGCTTGTCTGGTCCTCTTGTCGTTTCCCTTCCAGGTGTCTACCAGTTTTGCATAAAATGTATGGTTCATTGGTAAAAGCCTGACCCCTTAGAACAAGGTAAATCAAAGATTTAGCTATAAGATTTAATCAGGAGAACTACTTACCTTATCCAGATCATGGCAGTATCTTTGTGAACAGAACTTAAAGCAGGTGCAGCAGAACGCTAATTCCATGGGGTATCAATGAATTTTATGCCAAAAAGGGTTCCAAAGTGAAATAAGTTTGGGAAGTTCTGACGTTTAACAACTACTAGATATCTCAGATGATAGTGTGCATTATGAATCAAAGGGAGGAATAGCCTGGGTTTGTTTCCCAAGCTTACTTAACCATGAATCCATCCGTTTTTCATAAAGCAACATGCTGTATTGGAGAAGTGCTGCATTAGAAAATAGAGCTGCCTCTAGATTTAACTTTACAAGACATCCATGAGACAGGAACGTGTTAACCCATACCATACCACAGGGATCCATTCAGCAAAATACGGCTTCTGGGAGAACCCTGTAGCACAAATGCCTTGGTTTCATCAGTAAGAAATTGAAAAAACAGAAGGGGAATGAGAACGAACAGCCTAAAAGATAAGAGACATATCAACTAATCACTATATATATGTGGACCTTATTTGGAAACTGATTCAAATGAACTGTAATAAGAAATAACTGAAAAGACAATAAAAGCAATGTGAGTACAGACTAAATATTTAGTGATGTTAAAGAATTTCTGTTAATCTTTTTATGTGATAATAGTATTCTAGTTACGGATTTTTCTTGGAGCTATTATCTTGTCAACATACATACTAAAACATAGGTGAAAGTTTATGATATCTTTGTTTTGAATTAATGGGAGTAGAGTTGGTAGTGGTTATGTGTTGATAATGGTTAAAACTGGGTATTGGGTGTTAATGGATTCATTTTACTGTTTTCTCAGCTTTTCTATATGTTTGGAAATTTCCATGGTAATAGTTTTAGAAAGAAGACTGCTAAATTTGTATGACTTTCATATGAGTTCATTAGCAATAACTGAGGCCATACTCATTTTAAATTTCCCTGCTTAGTCTAGATTCTTCTCCAGCAGCTGACTTTGTTCCCCAGCTGGAAAAAGACCATGATTTCTAAAGCATAGATGCCTTCTTGGATTCACAGGTGTGATTTGTTGCAGAATGAAAGAGGCCACCAGTGACATCCTTCTGTATTTGGAGGAGTGTCTCATAGCCTTGCTTGTTCCTGTGCAACATGGAAATGGAATTGGCCACAGAAAACACTAGTTATCTAAATGAGGCACGTGTGCCCCAAGAAAGCACTCTCTCTGCTTGTGGTTTTTAGGCCCCTGTCAGAGCATAGACAGCAGATGGGTCTTGTGCTA
Source organism: Ailuropoda melanoleuca (assembly GCF_002007445.2). NCBI lineage: Eukaryota > Metazoa > Chordata > Mammalia > Carnivora > Ursidae > Ailuropoda > Ailuropoda melanoleuca. The sequence continues at coordinate 81,474,893 of NC_048222.1, read as the reverse complement.
CGTGCCCAGGAGCCAGTAACACAAGGCAGTTAGGGGCAGGGCTCAAAGCAAGGAAAGTGGTTGTGCATTCCAACCAGAAAGGAAGTTCTTATAAAACCTTTTATCCCTGTTAAAGCAGTTTTAGCAAAAACATATATAAAACAAATGTGTTTAAAAAGGGGGGGACGGGCAATTTTATTTGGACCAAACCATTTTAAGATATATTAAAAGCCTCATCTCTTTCCCTCATTTTATACCCCTTCCTACCCCCCTTCCAATCTCAAGCTGCTCACACACCCAGCCTGCCCCCACCTCCCCCCTTAGACTAGTTTAGTTTATTGCCAGTCATGGTACTGTCTGCTCTGGAAAGTAGCAGGAAAAGCTGATAAGGTGCTGAGGACAGAAATCTCTGGCCTTATCTCTCCCGAGCACACGGTGCCGAGAGTGCATCCTTTTCCTGTCCTAGGACAAGAGACATAAACCGACCATCTCCTGGCAGCAAGGACTTCAAACAGGGTTTGGGGGCCTACCTCTACTTTCTATAAGAGCCAGAAAGGAGAAAGTGGGTTATTGCTTTTTTGAAAGTTGTTTTAGTACCAGTAAAAATTTATATTGTCTTATAGTTAACAACCCAATTTATAATAAGACACTCATTAACAAAGAAGAAGAAAAGAAAAAGAAGTGAGGGGTGAAGGGAAGGACTACCAAAACAACCCAAGAGTTTTAAGTCACTGGACTGTTTTGTTTGGTTAGACTTTTGCCAGGGCGTAGGTTTGGACTGAAAGGATTAGATTTGGCTTTTTGTTTGTTGACAGATCAAGCAAATGGTTTTGAGAGCTTTTGTGATAATAAGAAATTGACACACAGATGGCCCAGTGTTGGAAGAGAAGAGTGAAATATTGGCTCATTTTTCCTTCTATCCCTCTGTCCTGCCAGGAAAACAGAAATAACGTTCTCTCCCAGATTTTCATCCTGTGATGTAATGAAAATAGGATGCAAAGGAACCTTTCTTTGGGTTAGAGCGTGGCCATGGCTGGTGAGAAGGCGACGCTTTGCTTCTCATGCAGTAGTCTGCAGTGACACTGGTGATGTGGGTCTGGACATCACCGTCTCCCCTCTGGTTCCTCTTCGGAGCCTCACCAGGTGAAGCAGGAAGAATGACATCCTCTGAATCATCTGGATCCTCAGAACCCAGTTTACAAGACTTTACAGTATTAAGGAGAGCAGGCTTGACGCTTCGTTACCATTTTTGAAAGAAATTATTCACTGGACACTTCTGACAGCCAGTTGCTGGAATTCTAAATGTTAATGACAACTTTAAGAACTGTGCATATTATATAATAGTAAAGGCCTGATTGTATTCTTGAAAGCTTCTTAGTCTCCTGACTGAGAGCTGTGAAATTATCAAGGCTACAGCATATTTGAATGTTCCAACTCCACATAGAGCCCTTGGAGTTCCTCAGAGATGCCTCAGAGGCCTTACCAGGGGAGAGAAGGTTTAGGACAAGAGCTTTGGGTTCCCCTAACCCCACCTCAACTACAGTTCTGATGTGTTACAAGTTGGCCTCTGTTTAAGATTTCATTTGAGGAGGGGCGCCTGGGTGGCACAGTGGTTGAGCGTCTGCCTTCGGCTTAGGGCGTGATCCCGGCGTTCTGGGATTGAGCCCCACATCAGGCTCTTCCGCTATGAGCCTGCTTCCTTCCTCTCCCCCTCCCCCTGCTTGTGTTCCCTCTCTCGCTGGCTGTCTCTATCTCTGTCAAATAAGTAAATAAAATCTTTAAAAAAAAAAAGATTTCATTTGAGGAACAACACACAGTCTAAAACTGTGTTGGAGAAATGTCCCTGAGTAGCTCTACTTCCTTGTTTTGCAAATGATTGACTTTGAGGCGCAGAAGGCCAGTGACTTGTCCAAGATCACACATTCTGTCCAATGCAAGTCAGATTTTTTTGACACTCGAGTGATTGGCACTTGCGCTACGTTGAACTCAGTACCTTTCTTTCTTTCCTTTGGTAGCAAACACTTTATACCACTGCCACTCACAGTATGGTCTGCAGACCAGCCCATGGCAAGGACAGAAGTTAGAGTAAGCATCTAGCAACTTTTGTAGCTTGATATTAAGTTCCATAAATTGGAACTTGTGTTTTTTATGACTTTTTAAAATTTCACTAAGTATTTTTTTATATTTTATTGTAGTCTATTTTATTTTATTTACTTTGTAAATAGTCTTGGTCTGTTTACAAAAGTTTTGGTCCATAATAGATTGGAGATTTTAAAAAGAAAAACAGTGGGCCCTTCCCCCTGATAGTTTGAGAAACACTATGCTATAGGGCATCGCCTCTCCACAGAGGCAGAGCCAGTTAGGGACAAAAACAAAAAGCAGATCTTACTTTACTGAACCCTTTTGGATCGTGAGCAGGTAGGGAGGTGGCATTATTTGTTCTTTTTTGCTTAAGCTTTTAAGATATTATCATTCTTCCTTATCAAATAAAAAATTATAGCTTCCATAAAACTGAGAGATTATATATTTAATATGTATAATAACACATTAGAGAAGGATTATATGTTTAATAGAAACAATGTTTCTTTTCTTTTTTATTTTTTTTATTATTATGTTCAGTTAGCATATAGTAGTACATCATTAGTTTTTGATGTATTGTTCAGTGATTCATTAGTTACGTATAACACCCAGTGCTCATTACAACATGTGCCCTCCTTAATACCTAACACCCTGTTACACCGTTATCCCAGTCTCCTCCCCTCTGAAACCCTCATTTTGGTTCCCAGAGTCCATAGTCTCTCATAGTGTGTCTTCCTGTCTGATTTCCGCCACATCAGTTTTCCCTTCCTTCTCCTAATGTCCTCTATGCTATTCCTTATGTTCCACATATGAGTAAAACTGTATTATAATTGTCTTTCTCTGCTTGACTTTTTTCGCTTAGCATAATCCCCTCCAGTTCCATCCACGTTGATGCAAATAGTGGGTATTCATCCTTCTGATGGCTGAGTAATATTTCATTGTATATATGGACCACATCTTCTTTATCCATTCATCTGTTGAAGGGCATCTCGGCTCCTTCCACAGTTTGGCTATTGTGGACATTGTTGCTATGAAGATTGGGGTGCATGTGCCCCTTCTTTTCACTACATCTGTATCTTTGGGGTAAATAGTAGTGCAATTGCTGGGTCGTAGGGTAGCTCTATTTTTAACATCTTGATGAACCTCCATACTGTTTTCCAGAGTGGCTGTACCAGCTTGCATTCCCACCAACAGTGTAAGAGGTTTCCCGTTTCTCCACATCCTCACCAATGTTTCCTGCCTTGTTAATTTTTGCCATTCTCACTGGTGTAAGGTGGTATCTCAGTGTGGTTTTGATTTGAATTTCCCTGATGGCTAATGTATTTTCTATGAACTCATTAGAACTGTGGTCTCCATTTAATTGGTTAGGGGTTTGTTGAACTGAGTTGTTTTGTAGTTGGTTTTCTTATCATTTAGTTTCTCTTTATTCTAAAAACAAGTTCTCTTGTTTTTAGAACTCCAAACCATTTTAATTTTTGTTGGGGTGGGAAGACCACTTACATGACATCTACCCAGGTCTCATTTTTTATTAATATTATTTTTTTACAGTCTCTCTCCCTCGTGATGGGAGCCTCCTTATCTAGGTCCCAACCCTGGCCAGGTAAATAGTAGCTGCTCAGTGGCTGTTCATGAGGGACAGGATGGCCAAAGCCTTGGACTTGAGCCTTTTCAAGATTGTATTTTTGTGTCATTTATTTTTATTATGTGACTCAATGAGTTCAGAATTTTATTTAATTTACTCTTACTAATAACTTAAATATCCTTTAAACATAGAATTATTTTGTGCTACCAAATTTGCTACTAAAAAGTATTTTTAGGGGCGCCTGGGTGGCATAGTCGTTAAGCGTCTGCCTTCGGCTCAGGGCGTGATCCCAGCGTTCTGGGATTGAGCCCCACATCAGGCTCCTCCGCTAGGAGCTTGCTTCTTCCTCTCCCACTCCCCCTGCCTGTGCTGCCTGTGTTCCCTCTCTCACTGGCTGTCTCTGTCAAGTAAATAAATAAAATCATTTTTTAAAAAAAGTATTTTTAAATGTTTTTAATTGTTATTTTTATTTCTGGTCAAATAAAAAGAGTATAGAAGGGTTAACCTTATATAATACACAGGAATTGAGGGAAAGGACTTTGTTTTGTTAGTGACTTCAATTACCTAAAATAATTTACCTTTCTCTTAAAAATAATCTTGACTATTCCAGGTAACTATTCCTGCTCTAATCCTAGTTTCAAAGTACTAGGTTCTCTGAACTCTTCAAAAAAATGCTATGGTTTCTATAATAAGGAGCCTAAGTATGAGTTTCCATGATTCCTAAGCAATTTTCAAGTCTTCTGTGGAGACAAATCCTCTGGTAGCCTCTGCTTCTGTTCTTTAAGGTTCAGATACTAGCCTTCAACTATGGATAAAAGCTATTTGTCCTGCCTCCAGAGAGCAGGGAAGAGAACCAGTTGACCTAGAATTATAAAATATAGTCAGTTTGGATTATTTTTAGACTTCATTCAAAGAATTTGGTGTCTATGTCACATTGATCATTTCTAGCTTTGGAGGAGCCTCGTTTATCTTATAAGGGCTAGTATGTTGTGAAATGTTGTCATATGAGTCACTGCAACTTTCCAAGCCTTAGGACCTTTCAGGGAGGCAGGAAACCTGCTCCTCTTTTTTCTTTCCCCTCTTTTTCCCCAGAGGCTGTATGACTCTTGTCAGTAGTTTTGATGTCAGTTACTTGAGAAGTTGTTGCCATAGAGAACCATCCTTTTAAAACATGTTTACGTTGGCTTTTCTTAATGAGTGGTAATTGGAGCAGCTGACCAGGCAAAAAGAAAAAAAAAAAGAACAGTTTTGTTAACGTTGGCCTTCATATGAGGAATTGGCGTTATTTGTACTGTTCTCCTGTCGTTCAGTGCAGAGCACGTTATTTTGTCCCTTCCAGTTCTCCATTATCTTCTCTGAGATATCCAGTTTTTGTCTGAGTGTGTAAATGCCAAGTGAAGTTCTAATGCCTAATTATTAGAAAGGTATCTCTGTAGGTTTACAGGGTGTTGAGAGTTCTCTTTAATGTCTGATCACTTCGTCACCAGACTTTCTCCTTATCTACCATCCTTTGCTGCTTAAAATCAGGCAGCAATTAGCAGCCTCTCTACCATTCACCAGCTTTAATTCAGGAAGGTAGCAAGTGATGGACGTTGAGAACTCCCGTCAAACCCAAAGCCCCCCAATATGTGTGGATGTATATGTTTCTATATGTTTATGTGTGTGTATGTGTGTATACTTCAGAAGCATCTAACACTTCCAAAAGCAGATATTTGATAATAAATTTATTCATTTATTTGTTCAGCAAATACTTAGCATCTATTATGTTTATATACTAGAGAGAAAACAAACTTCCACAAATTCTTTGCTGATAAAATTTAAAACTTTATGGACACTGATATTTTAAATGCACATAATTTTCACAAATCGTAAGATAGTCTTTTGATTTTCCTCCCAATCTTTCAAAATGTAAAAACCTTTTTTAAAAGATTTTATTTATTTATTTATTTGGGGGAGGGGCAGAGGGAGAGAGAATCTCAAGCAGACTCTGTGCTGAGTGTAGAGCCCAGTGGAGGGCTCAATCTCACAACCCTGAGATCATGACCTGAGCTGAAATCAAGAGTTGGACACTTAACCGATTGAGCCACTCAGGCGCCCCTAAAGTGTAAAACCCTTTTTTTCTAAGTTGCAGGATGTTCAGAGATCAGCAGCAGGCTGGATTTGGCCCATGGGCCCTAGTTTGCCAGTCCCGTTCCAGAGAGCACTCCCTGGAACTCCTGCAGAGTGGGCTTCTAATACATGCCATGGGTTCCTAGAACCTGTTTGTATGTGCACACCTGCCCACCTGACCCCCAATACACAGTGTCTATAGGTGTTTTCCAGTTGAGTTGCTGCATAATTCTACTGCCAGTATTATATTTTTTTTATTTTTAACCCAACTTTTAATCAAAATTTCTCTTCAGTCAGGTAGAGTTTTGTATTTGTTCTTGGCTCTTGTGATGCTTTCTAAGACTAAAGGCAGTTGTGTTTCCCAGGCAGATTCCCTACGACTGGTGACAACTGAAACTGTGTGTGTTTAGCCTAACTCCAGATGTGAGTGATGGAAATCTTGAAAACACACACACACACACACACACAATTTCACATTTGAATAAACTTTTTGTGAGTGCAGAAACAGCTCTTTGTCAGGAAATGTTTTCAATCATGTGGGAACCAAAAAGGTACATAGAAAGTAAGGAGAGAAATGCGGCATGGTGGCACAATTCCTGCTTCCTGACTAACAGTATTGATTACTGCTTAGCTTAACCTTTGGAGACAAACCCGTTCTGATGACTCGTTAGAATCAGAGGCTTTTCCAGGTTGTATTTTCAGCTCAGGATACAACATAGGCTGTACCTTAACAACTTGCAACCGGGGTCGTGTGGTGGAACTTTCATCTGGCTGTTTGTCTTCTCAGAATAAGCTCCTACCTTGGCCTCTTGATATGCCCTGGAACTCTCGCTGTCCAACCTTTTCTTCTGATGACAGGTACAGTTCAGCCTATGCAGGCTGTGTTGTTGCTGTACTCCGCCAGTCCCACAGAGTGCATGCGACAGCTCTCATACAACACAGCACGTTTGTTTCTTTTTCTTCCCCAATTGACTTATCTCCTGGGAGGTGACTACGGTAACAGGTAGAGTAACAGACCAGAGGAGAAGTGTGTGCATCGATTGACTGAGCTCCTCTGCATCACTGAGGGCCACAGGAGGTAATGGCTGATCACCCTAAGTCATTGGAAAAGCACCAGGAGAGGCGCCTGGGTGGCTGAGCCGTTAAGCGTCTGCCTTCGGCTCAGGTCATGATCCCAGGGTCCTGGGATCGAGCCCCACATTGGGCTCCCTGCTCGGCAGGAACCCTGCTTCTCCCTCTTACATTCCCCTTGCTTGTGTTACCTCTCTCGCTGTCTCTGTCAAATAAAGAAATAAAATCTTTAAAAAAAAAAAAAAAAGACAAGCACCATGAGGCATGGTGGGATCTGATGAGAGGGAAATGGTTTCATCTGAATGGGAAGAATATATACTGCAAAATGCTGACTCTCTCCTTCCCACCTTTCCATTACCTTCTAGTCAGTAGGCCTGCCCATCATGCAGACAGATCTCTACCAATAAATACAAAGTTTATGGCTCAGTGGGTAGTAGTGAGAGGATCTCCCAGCCTTGATCTGCTTGGGCTTGGTGTCTTTTGTGCTTTCCTTGAGCACTTACCATGTGGTTGTTCCTCCTTGGAGAGTGTGTGCTGAATATAAATGAAATACAAATGGTCTCTGCCCTCAAGGAACTTAACATTTCCCTGGGAAGATGCTTACACAGCAGATTATACAAAATCAGAAAATAGAAGTAACTCATGAATTGCTAGTCACATAGTAAAGAAGAGAGGATGTTTCAGAAGGGATCAGTCTTGTCGAAGGAGGCAGTTTTGCTCTCCATCTTTGAGAAGCTGATGCACCTGACTATTATAAAGGATCTGCAAGAACATCCGAGGCCCACATAATGAGTGACTGCATCAGCCCATTCTGCCCCACCTGTTGGCAAAGGCTCTAGTGCGTGCATATTCCAGTAGTGCCTTCATCCTGTAAGTGATGAAATCACTTCATGACTTTATCTCTGTCCAGAATGAATGGGTGCAATTTCTACGTCCCAGGAGTACATCAAGACATAATTTGTATTTGTCAGAACTGTCCTGAAAAATTTGGAAAAGATACAAAATGTTCTTCCAAAGCGCTCACTCGCCAAGCTTCCTTAACTTTGCACAGACTGATCCAGCCCAAGCTGACAACAGAGGAGAGTGGAAGTGAGCATTTGCTCATCGCAGGCACCAGCTGTCAGAGCTAAAACTCCAGTTGCTAAATCCATTACTTTTGAGCTCTGGGCGTCTACTTTTTCTTTCGATGAGGAAAGTTCATTGAAGGATTACTGTTGCAGCACACTCTCTTGTGTTTTAACATGGAAATCAAAAGGCTGCAGCCTCTTGTCACTTAAGATAAACAGTGACATATGAGAGAGTTCAGTGAGCTGAAAGACTTTTGCCTTTGAAACCCCATCACTGGATAATCTATCATAAGTTAAGATTTTGTATTTATAGTGCGTTTGCCCCAAACACCTCACTGAATTCTCAACCCAAACTGCTCTGTTTTCCTGCCCTGCAAGATACTAACAACATCCTTCTGTAAACAATAACGAGAATCCTTTTTATTTGGGCATTTTGCTGTTAATCCATCGTAGTATACATGTTTGAAAGGCACAGAGGACTGTGAACCCAGAGGTGCTTGAGCAGATAGCTCATTGAGCTGCAGAGCCTCTAGAATTACCTAAAAGAAACAAAGAACAAACTCACAATTTTGTGGACATGGGAGAAAAGTTGACATGCATAGTTTTGGGCATCTTTCAGGTACCTGTGATGATTGTGGTATATTATAGTTGATGTCTTAAGGATCTCTCTTTGCAAGGTCTTGTTTCCTTTGCATCCATTCTGTCCCACTGCTCCCAATCCCAGTGATAATTCAGAACGACCAGAGATAGGTTTAGGTCCTAAGATTCTCCAGCTCTCAGGATGGCACACGGTATATAGGCTTGAACCAACTGGAATCTAACTGTTGCTGTTGAGAAAACAGACAAAGCAAGTTAATGGTAGGAGAGACTGCCTGCCTCACCAAGTAATTGCTGTCTGTATTAGATGTGTCTGTCTGGGAGTCGTAAGACATCTGTCCACGAGGGGGTCTTGCCTTAGGTGGAAGGTTGGACTCGGCTTTTACTCCCTGCTTCAAAACGCTCACACTTTGCTAAGTGAATTTACATGCTAATTTGACTAATTATAAAACTCTTCAGCCTGGCTTTGGGCTATTTTTTATTTATATAAACTGCAAACTACCTAAGGATTTTTTTTTTTTTTCTGTTTAGAAACTACTATCTGTTTCTGGTGACATTTCTTCTACATGAAACTTTTTTGTCAGTTACCTTCTGCCCTCGTCAAAGTTGAGCATGGATCTTAGTCCATGGATTATATGACCAACTGATACAGATTTCGGTATTAGGATGATTTCTGAAGAGAGCAACAGTAACAAGTGAGTCTCTGCGACCCAGGCCGAAAGTTAGGATGCCATAGTGGAAAGAGAAAGGGCTTTGTGTCTGGCAGCCTTATGGCCACAAGACCTTCTGCAGTTAAGCAGTTTGATCTGTAAAATGGAGAAAATGCCTCTCCTCGGGTTGCTGTGAGGGTCACATGAGCTGGCTTATGATAATAAGTGACTGGCATGTTGAAGGCATCTAATGATGGCTGCTTCCTTCAGTACACCCGGGTGTGGCCACGTTGCATCAGGTTTCCTTCTGTGATTGACTGGAACACTCCCACGGGGCCCTTCTGGCTTTAAACCATTGAGGTTCTGTGAAGTGAGGAGCAGGTGCTCCTGAGTTCCAACCCACAGAATATTTATTGCTTGGGTAGAAATTAAGGCCCCAGCTATCATTTGGGAGAACTGATTATCAGATGTTTTTGGTGTTTTTTTTTTTTTTCTTTTAACACATACTTTTTTAAGCTCTGAGAGAAATGAGAAGACATTTTCTGGGAAGAGGTAATATTAACTCATGAAACAGAACAACAAATATAAAGTTGCACTTCATATTTTAAAAAGAGTAGGTTCTAAAATATGTGGAAAAGATTTCAAGACTCTGAATGTACCTTTGGGTCTTTCTGAATAATTGATGAAAAGGAAGGCAATACTGTGGATGTATTACAAATTTAGGGAGAGATTTGTTTTAAAACTACTTTGTTTTTCCCTTACCATGTCCCCTCCTCGTTCACGGACCTCTTTCTTTGCAGAGCTTCATCTTAGGTATCCTGCTTGGTCCTGGACATGGACAGTTACTTCGGACATGTCCCTGTCCCCCGTGTGAACTGACAGGAGGCCGTGGTCAGCACAGAGGGTGGGGGGTTCCACGGGGCAGAGCCCAGCTCCCACACAGACGACTCAGACCTGTATCCTTCACTGGACCCAAGTGAAAGCCTGCATTTCTCCTTGCGCATGCCATTACTAGGCAGCTATTAAAACTCTTGGCTCACTCAAGCCAGGATTTAAAGAATCTTAGACTGTGGAGGCATAAAAGCCAAGGGAGTGGTTGCCCATTATTCATTCCAGAAGCCCACCACAGTTCTGATTCCAGTCGGGTAAAATCATTATTTGGGGTGATTTCCAGCATATAGGTATAAAATAGATCTATCCTTCAGCTAATAGTCATTTCAGTTTTTTGCTTTTATTGATTTTAGCCTCTTTTTAAAATAAATTCTTAACAGCTGTTCAGTACAAAATAGTATTTGGCTCTTTCAGCTCTTCTGAATGGTATTTTATGGATCTGCTTTTTGACTGTGTGCCTTCTTACAGGTGGTGTAGAAATGTTTGTTGCACTGGTAGACTGTGGGTATATTGGTCTCTGTGGCATCTTGGCTTGACAGTTGTGGTGATTTGCTATGAACAGAGCTCATCTCTTCTGCCTGCTTATACTGCCTCACTGTACCTTCTCTGCTCTCTTCTGTCACAGAGGAGTGGCCAGCACAAATGTCTCTTCAGAGATCAGTAAGTTTTAGACCTTCAAGGTCTAAAGAAATGACCTCCTTTAACCTACTGCTTTGATTGATAATGGGTAACAGGCCTAGAGAGGCTGTGGGATTCACCTAAGGGAACTTCATTAGTTAACAGCAAGAAATAGAATTCAAAAAAAAAAAAAAAATGTTTCCTGAATCCCTAAACTTAAATGTTTAGTAGGCACATATTGCATGGTGCACTGGGTGTTATACGCAAACAATGAATCATGGAACATTACATCAAAAACTAAGGATGTACTGTATGGTCACTAACATATCATAATACAAAATTATTATTAAAAAAGAACTATACCTCCCTTGGTAGTATTTTGTATGGAACTGGAAGTTTTCAACCTATTTGTCATTTATTTGGCTAGTTTTTAGAACAGTTAGCAAGTTGGTGCGTTCTCGAAGTTTACGAACTAGTAGAAGTCATGTGTGGCATTACAGATTCTTTTTTTTTTTTTTTGAGGTTGTATTATGTGATTAATGGAAATGGGGAAAGATGCAAGTTGTCTCTATTTCAAACAACTAGAAGTAACTGTTGCTTTTTTCAGTACTGACTTTGAAATAAAGACCAAACATGAAAAGTTTTAGTTATCTTGAAAAGGTGTATATTTTTCATATTTATGGCCAAGAAAACAGAATACAGGGATTACAATTACTGTAGTAAAACCAGGTTTATGATTTATAAAATCAAAATATGAGCTTATGATGTAGGAGTCCTGGGCACTGCTCCTACAAGAGTCAGATCTGCAACTGATTACTGCTGTTTCCGTGGCTTTTAAAACAGATACATTCCTGTAGTGTGGGAGGGTGGCTGCCCCTGGCATTAAATGGCTCTCCCCAGCAAGCCATTGTTTTGCCTACACTTTTCTTTGAGATAAATAGGATTTGGGTGCTGGCACCTCTTGCTTGTCTCCATGCCCTGCTAAGCTTGGTGTGCAGTGGCCCGTGGTTATTAAAATCCTTATCACCGTAAGGAGTTGAGTATGAGCATAGTTATTCTCTGGAATTAGAAAGGCCTGCTGAATTCAACAAGCGACTCAAAAATAGTCTTATATTTCCTAATAATTAAAAGTGTGATTAATGCCATCAATTAGTTCCTGTGATTTAACTGTTGAAAGCAGGAATTCAGGAGGTAATATGTAGGTGAGCAAGGTAAGGAGCCATAGGATATAATTTAAATTTCAGTTCCTCAGACACCAGAAGAGTTGGCCCGCGTGAGATAAACTCCTTTTAACGCCATGAAACTAAATGAGACCTGCTTTACATAAACGGGCCACCTTCACAGACTGCCTGCCGTCTGGGTGTGGCTGCGTGCCCTTAAATGGAAGGCAAGAGCATTCTTGTCCATCACACTGGGATTAGCTAGTACCAGGAGACCTTGAGATTTCTCATTCTGCTATGCAGAATTTCAGCTTTTTCAACATTTAAGGAATTAAAAAGACAAGTGACCTTGTTTCGTTCTCCTGCGGTAGCTGTTTTTAAATTTTTAGCAAAATTACCTGAAGGGATTGCAGCCAGAATTGAATGCTGATAGGTAACATTTGAACTTCTTCCCAAGGCTTAGTTGGTTTATTCCATATGTTCTGCATTTTACATTTTGAAATTTTAAAAATTGACCACACGATTTTGTGGTTTTTGCCCTGAGTAAAATAAGGTTTGTGTTAATTGGATAAGTCGTGATGTTGTTGGTAAGATACTCTTTGGCTCACTGGGGCAGTGGCCACTCAAAGCCCAGTTGTTCGTTGATGGAATATCGATTCTGCTAGAATTTCAACAAGGGTGCTATGTTGATTCCACTGAGCTGGTTTTCGAGTTCTGTATCAAGAAAATGCACAGTCCATTTATATGTGTTGGTTTGTAATAACGTTAGCTGCATAGACAGAACTTCACCTGACAAGTTCATAATAATTTGCAGAATCCTAATTTGGAAACAGATTTATTCAGAAAACCATTTTCCTACCCTTCCAACATGAAAGGGTCAAACGAGTCTCTTCTGTGCAAATACGTAAATATGAAAGAAGAAACCAGGTTATTATGAAAACCCAGGTTTAGCATTATTGTCTAATGGATTGATTATTTCAAAAGTTTCTGTGGGCATAGTTACTTGAAACATTGACTTTACGTAAGGCATAGTCCTTATATTCTTCATCTTGTAGGTACTTACTTTTCTTTCACAAGTTTTCATCCTCTTACTGCCAGCCAGCCACAACCCACATTTTGATAGTAGCGTTTCATTTTTTATCCCAGCCTATTAAGTTAGGAATTTTCTCACTTCTAAAGCCGTACAGCTGAACGTATTTATTTAAAATTAAAATGTACACATCACTTAATCCCAGCTGTTATGAGTGAGTAATTCTTCACATTTGGAAACAAGACTAACACAGCCACAAGTATCTAATCCGTGTCGTAATAAGGATGAGGCCATCTCTCTTCTTCCCACCCCCAGCCGAAGGAAGAAGGGTTCCCCATGCTAACCTGTTCTTTATTTGTGGAGGAGGGAACACTTGCACTTTCAACCTTGGTGCATTCTCTTCTGGAGGGCCACCCTCTGCCTGTGCAGGAGACAGGTGTTCCCAACAGACCCAGTTCTGGGTTGGCATTGGGCTCCTGTCACAGGAAGGGCTAGCATATACATATGTCATCTGTGCTTCCAGGTCAATGCACAGAGACCTGTGTAATCCATAACAGAGCTGAAATAGGCATCCGACAAAAATCACAAAGCTGGAGGACTTCAGTGTCCCTGTGTTTGTAAGGGAGATTCTGGGTACTTAGTCATCAGGTATAACATTGTTGCTAAGCAGCTGTTTACTCAATATTCCATGTAGGTGACTTGCCAGTTCACTTATGAAGTTAGCTTCTGTCTGTTTGAATACATACAATATTCAACCAGAGTGGCCACCTTGCTTTGTGCTTTGCTGTCGAGCTCTACCAGAGGGGAGACAAAGAGACAAGGTGGAAGCTGGGCAGGCGCTCAGCCTGTTTTCCTGCCTCCCAGTGCAAGTAGCCCCATGTGCACTCCTCCGGGATGGTGTGAGGAGTCAACAGTTGATGCTTAATTGGTCTTAACTTTTTTCCCCACCTTAGGATGATGATTCCAGCCCTGCCACTCCAGATGGGAATGCGTCCTCCACCACAACGACCAGTGCCTTCACCATCCAAGAGTACTTTGCCAAGCGGATGGCAGAACTGAAGAACAAGCCACAGGTCATAGCAGCAGGGCCTGACCTTGCAGAGACCCGAATGGAGAGAAAAAGGGGAAAGAAAAGAAAGAAAGAGACAAAAGATAAAAATGTGGAGACTTACACTGAACCCCAGGCCAAGAAGAAGAGAGACCAAGTTGAACGGCAGCTCGGAGACCCTTGTTGGGCTGAGAATTCTGGTGTTTCTGCTGAGGATGGAGAGGATTGTGTGTGGCCCGCTGATGATCAGGACATTACCCCAAAGCCCAAAAAAAGGAGAGAAAAGAAAAAGCTACAAAAGCAAGTTGAGGTAGAAGTGGGCGCTATGTTACATGACACACCAGTGAAGAAGGGGATGAAGATGAAGATGAAGAAGAAGAAAGGCTCCGAATACAGTCTCTCGAGCCAGGGCCTTCCAGCCATTCAGCTGTCAGGGCCCTGTGAGCAAACACCTTTGGCCTGAAGTCAGAGCAGAGTTCACCCAAGACAGTTTGTGCACATCTTTTGACATGCCCGTGGGTTGCTGAGTCTCGCCCTCTCACCGTGTTTTTCCAAGCACATCCCTGGAGAACTTCTCATGTCCCAAATCATGGCTCTCATAAACAAATAAATTTCTATTTAGACTGAGCCCTTCAGCCTGAGTGTTTATTCATATTTATTTGAATACATCATTATGTGTGTGTGTGTGTGTAGGTATGTCACAGGCTGTATTTGCTCTTGATTTCCTTCAGTAACAATGAATTGTGTTTCCTTCTCAAGGACTCAGTCTAATTAAAGGATTAAGAGGCAATAGTTTGGATTTACATAGTTCTTTCTGTTCTATAGCCAACCGTACATTTTTGCCAAGCAGGTATTATATGATTACATTCCCAAATTGGAGTGTTGTTTGGTTTAGTTTGGTTTTGATGGGGAGATTGTTTTAATATCCTCTCTTCCACTGAGCCATGGTGGCTGTGTGTTCGGAGGTCTTCTCCCCAAGATGACAAAGTTGATAAAGCGAGCTGACCCTGGGGACAGTTTAACTTTCCAGGTCTCCCAGGAGGCCTCTGAGCCAGCTGTTCCTCAGGGAGTGTGGGTAGTCAGAGCTGTTTCCATGTGGTGGTGCCTGGGGATAGTCCCCTGTGGTGGGCTCTGCCTTATTTGTAATGACGAGGAGGTCCTCAGGAGTGTCAAAAATACTGAGAATCTAAGGTGATGAAATTAATTTCCTCTGGAAATCAGGCAGTCTCTAGATTGGGACTGCCTTATGAAAGTACTTAAAAGTATAAATATTGCATACATAGTAAAAGGTATCTTTCCGTGCTGCTCAAACCAAATGGCGTCACCTTGTTGTGTTTATCCTGCCTTCTGCCGCGCCCTAGCGAGTCTCCCTGTGTGCTGGTTAATCTCTCCCTGTGCGGCTTGACTTCAGACCCCCGCACACCCTTTTTGGGACACTGTGTAAAAGAAAACAATTGCTTCAAGTGTGGGGGTCCAGCCCTACTCTTTTCCCTCCTCTTCTCTCTGCTCCTCATCTATTCCTCCTTCTTCATCCTTTTGCCCTCTTACTCCCTCTTCTCTGCTTTCCTCTTATTTTCATTCCCCAGCTTTCTTGTACCCCCTTTTACCTGCCTGCTCCCCGTGCTGCTCTTGCAGTTTGCCACTGCTTGGTCTGCTCTGCAGGACCTGTGACCTTAGGTGTAGGGAGCGGCAGGCCAGTGCAGGCTCTGTACCCTTCCCTGATTTCAAGATTGCTATGGGGTAACAGGAACTAGAACTCCCAGACGGTCTGATGACCTTTGGCCCTTGATTCTAACTCCTGTGGTCATACATTACATATGAACCATGGCTCTGAGATGCTTAGCATTGAGAAAATATATGAAGAATGTTTGATTTTAAGTCCCTTAAAGATTCTGAAGAGTGCTTATTGTTTAAACACACACACACACACACACATCCCAGAGAGAAAAGTCTTATGAATTCAGAGCCTGAGGCCTAGTTTCTCAGTTTTATCTTGACTCCCAGAATTTAGAATCCCAGGCTATGGTCCAGCCTAATAAAACACCGAAGATTTTTAAAGTCGATTTTCTTCACAGAGGGCACATGCTCAAGTTATCTCTGCTTGTCTTATCTTGTCAATGAAACTAGAGTTCCAGAAGGGAGTCAGAATGTTTGCAACCTAAAGGGAACTATCTTTTAAATATATATAGTTTTATATATGTGTGTATATATATGTATGTTTATTATATACAATCTTTCTTTATTGCTTTTTATTTAACTTCCCTCACTGACAAAAATCAGTGCCAGGAGAATATACTGAATTATGTGCAGGAGGAGGAAGCAAATGAGTATTTAGGAAGCAGGTGCAATGCATCTAGGGGGTGAAGGGGCCAGCTGGGAAAACCAGAGGCCAGAGGTGCTAAAGGGACATTCTTTGGAGTTCCAAGGCAATCACACTGCAAGGGGAAGTGCAGCTTCCATAGAGCGAGACTGTAGACTGTGGTGATGATTATTTTAATGGGCTGCAGAGAGAACCTCTGATTTTAATGGCCAAGTGGGTAGCCTGAGTAAAAGGCACACCCTCAGCAAAGAGCAAACAGTGTGACCATTTGCTTTGAAGGAGACAGAATCTTTTATTTTCTCTAGACATCCTTAGCTTTCATTTTTCCCAAGTGTATCTTTTTCAGGACACCTAGTTTTCTGGTCTAAGTGGAAGTCAGAACAATGGAATAAACCCTCTTGAGGACTGCATTTCGTAGACATATTTTTAAAATTGTTAACATATGAATCCTATTTTTTGCCTTAAATTACCTCAGTAAAAATATATTAATTCTGTATTCTTCAGTGCTTTCTTTCAGTTTTAAGAGGGAAAGTAGGTTCTCAGGAGATTTCTCCCGACAAGAAGGTTCCTAAATGTTGTCTTGTAGTGCCCTTCTTTCCTTTTTTGGTTAATTTTAGTAGATAATAATTATTACTACACGAAATCCTGTGTGCCTGGCCCTATTCCAAGCAGTTTAAATAAATCAACTCATGTAGTCCTCACACCACCCAGTAAGATAACCTTTATTGTAATTCCCTTTTACAGAAAAATTCTGTTTTGTAAGAGGGCCTCTTTCAATTTATATAGCTAGATTAATATTGCTCCCAAAGAACCAGATGATTCAGTCCCCTCTCTACCCTGGTCACAAACCTATGCTCCTTTTTTTGATCCTTGCCTTTACCACATCCAGTTTCACCTGTTGTTAGCAAGATTTTCTATTGCTGGTGCTCTTACTTCACATGTCACTGTTACTTTTATTTATGTATTTTCAATTTATTTTTTTAAAAAAAGCAACAGTTCACCCATTTTTTGCACTCTCCCATCTTGCAACCACCAGTCTGTTTTCTATATCTACGAGCTTGGTTTTGTTTTCTTTCTTTTTTGTTTACTTAACGTTTTTTAGATTCCACATGTAAGAGAGATCATATAGTATTTGTCTTTCTCTGACTTGTTTCACTTAGCATAATGCCCTTGAGGTCCATCCATGTTGTTGCAAATGGCGAGATTTCATTCTTTTTTGTGGCTGAATAATATTCTTCCTGTGTGTTTATAAATTTCTTTATACTTTCATCCATTGGTGGACACTTACATTTTTTCCCTATCTTAGCCATTGTAAATAATGCTGCAATAAACATGGGGATGGATATATCTTTTCAAATTAGTGTTTTTGTTTAATTTAGATAAATGCCCAGGAATGGAAGTGCAGGATCATATGGTAGTTATATTTTTAATTTTTTGAGGAACTTCTATACTGTTTTCCATTGTGGTTTACCTGTTTACATTTCTTTCCACCAGCAATGCACAAGGGTTCCTTTTTTCTCCACTTCCTCACTGTGTTATTTCTTGTCTTTTTGATAATGGCCGTTGTAACAGGTGTGAGGTGATACGGTGATTGTGATTTCCATTTCCCTGATTAATGATGTCAAACATTTTTTTCCCTCTCTTTCTCTTTCTTTCTTCCTTCCTTTCCTTTTCTTTCCTTTCCTTTCCTTTCCCTCTCTCCTTCCTTCCTTCCTTCTCCCTCCCTCCCTTCCTTCCTCCTTTCCTTTCCTTTCTTTTCATACCTGTTGGCCATTTGTATGTCTTCTTTGGAGAAACATCTGTTCAGATGTTCTGCCTGTTGTTTAATCAGATTTGTATTTGCTATTGTATGAATTGCCATTGAGTTCTTTATATATTTGGGATATTAGCCCCTTATCAGATATGTGACTTCCTTTGCTGTGCAGAAGTTTTTTAATTCGATGTAGTCCCACTTGTTTACTTTTGTTTTTGTTTTTGTTTTGGTATCAGATTTAAAAAATCTTTGCCAAGAGCTGTCAGGGAGCTTACGACTATGTTTTCTTCTGGAGTTTATGATTTCAGATCTTACGTTCAAGTCTTTAATCATTTTGGGTTAATTTTTGTGTATGGTGTAAGATAGTAGTCCAGTTTCATTCTTTTCTATATGGCTATCTAATTTCTTCAGTACCATTTATTGAGGTGACTGTCCTTTCCCCATTGTATATTCTGGGTTCTTCTTTCATAAATTGATTAAACATATATGTGTGGGCTTATTTCTGGGCTCTCTTGTTCTGTTGATCTGTTGTCTGTTTTTATGTCAGTATCATACAGTTTTAATTACTGTAGCTTTGTTAATAGACTTTAAAATCAGGGAGTGTTTTGCCTCAGCTTTGTTCTTTCTCAAAATTACTTGGCTATTCACAGTCTTTGGTGGTTCCATGCAAATTTTAGAATTGTTTGTTCTATCTCTATGAAAGATACCATAGGATTTTTGATAGAGATTACATTGAATCTGTACGTTGCCTTGGGTAGTGTAGTATGGACATTTTAACAATATTAATTCTTCCAATCCATAGAAAACCTTTCCATTTATTTGTGTCTTCTGTTTCTTTCAATAATGTCTTGTAGTTTTCAATACATAGGCCTTTTACCCTGGTTAAATTTATTTCCAGGGATTTTATTCATTTGGATGCAGTTGTAAATGGGATTGTTTTGTTAATTTCTCTTTCTGATAATCTGTATTAGTGGAAAGAAACACAACAGATTTTTTATGTATTGATTTTGTGTCCTGCAACTTTCCTAAGAGCTTTTTGGTGGAGTCTTTAGGGTTTTTTGTATATCATATTATGCCATCTGCAAATGGTGACAGTTTTACTCCTTTCCAATTTTGAGTGGTTTTTTTTCCCCTGCCTAATTGCTCTGGCTAGGACTTCCAATACTATATTGAATAAAAGTGGTGAGAGTGGGCATCCTTATCTTGTCCCTGATCTTAGAGAAAAAGCTTTCAGCTTTTCACTGTTGAATCTGATGTTAGCTGTGGCCTTATCATATATGTCTTTTATTATGCTGAGGTATGTTCCCTCTATACCCACTTTTTTGAGAGTTTTTTTATCATACTGAGTTTTGTCAAGTGCTTTTCCTTCATCTGTTGAGATGATCCTATGATTGTTATCCTTCATTTTGTTAATGAAGTGTGTATCACATTGACCTATCTGCTGGTGTTGAACCATCCTCACATTCCTGCAGTAAATCCCTCTTGATCATGATGTATGGTCCTGTTAATGTATTGTTAAATTTGGTTCGCTCACGTTTTGCTGAGGATTTTTGCATCTCTGTTCATCAAGGATATTGGCCTGTAATTATTTTTGTATTTGTGGTATCCTCATCTGGTCTTGTTATCAGGGTAATGCTGGCCTTGTAAAATGTGTTTGGAAGAGTTTTGCCCTTTTCTGTTTTGTGAAAGAGTTTGAGAAAAATTGGTACTAATTCTTTGAATGTTTGGTAGAATTCACCAGTGAAGCTCTCTGGTCCTGAACTTTATTTGTTGGCAATTTTTTTGATTACTGATTCAATCTCCTAGTAATCATTGTGTTCAGATTTTCTCCTAATAATCATTGTGTTCAGATTCCCTATTTCATGATGATTCAACCTTGGTACGTTGTATGTTTTTAGGAACTTATCCTTTTTTTTTTCTCGTTTGTCCCATTTATTGGCATATAATCGTTCATAATTGTTCATAGTAGTCCCTTATGAGCCTTTGTATTTCTTTGTTATCAGTTGTAATATCTCCTTTTAATTTTATGATTTTGCATCTTCTCCCTTTTTTTTCTTGGTAAGCCTAGCTAAAAGTTTGTCAATTTTACCTTTTCAAACAACCTCTTAGTTTCATTGATCTATATTGTTAATATAGTCTCTATTTCATTTATTTCTGCTCTATTTGTTATTTCCTTCCTTCTGCTAAATTTAGACTTCATTTTTTCTAGTTCCTTGAGGAGTACAGTTAGGTTGTTTATTTGAGATTTTTTATGGAGGTAGGCATTTATCATTATGAACTTCTCTCTCCTAATTGCTTTTGCTGCATCCTATAAATTTTGCTATGTTCCATTTCCATTTTCATTTGTTTCAAGGTATTTTTTATTTTTCTTTTGACTTCTTTGACCCATTTGTTAAGCCACATGTTGTATAATCTTCATGTATTTGTGAATTTTTCAGTTTTCTTCATGTAATTATAGTTTCATACCATTGTGGTTAGAAAAGATGCTTGATATGATTTCATTCCTCCTAAAGGAATGAAGATTTGTTTTGTGGCCTCACATATGATCTTGGAAAATATTCCATGTCACTTGAGAAGAATGTGTATTCTGTTGCTTTTGGATGGAATATTCTGTATAATCTGTGAAGTCCACCTAGTCTAACATATCATTTAAGGCCAGTATTTCCTTATTGATTTTCTGTGTGGATAATCTATCCATTGAGGTAAGTGAGGTATTAATGTCCCCTACTATTATATTCCTGTCTCTTTCTCCCTTCAGGACTGTTAATATTTGCTTTATGTATTTAGATGCTTCTATCTTGGGTGCACAAATTTTTCCAAAGTTATAGCCTCTTGTTCGATTGACCGTTTTATCATTATGCAATGCCCTTCTTTGTCTCTTACAAGGTCTTTGTTTTAAGGTCGGTTTTGTCTGATAGAAGTACAGCTACTCCAGCTTTCTTTTTGTTTCCATTTGCATGGAATATCTTTTCCCAGCCCTTCACTTTCAATCTGCATGTATCTGTACATCTAAAGTGTATCTCTTGTTATGATGAGCAGTGGGTGTTATATGTAACCGATAAATCACTAAATTCAGAAACCAGGGGCGCCTGGGTGGCACAGCGGTTAAGCGTCTGCCTTCGGCTCAGGGCGTGATCCCGGCGTTACGGGATCGAACCCCACGTCAGGCTCCTCTGCTATGAGCCTGCTTCTTCCTCTCCCACGCCCCCTGCTTGTGTTCCCTCTCTCGCTGGCTGTCTTTATCTCTGTAGAATAAATAAATAAAATCTTTAAAAAAAAAAAAAAGAAACCAATATTACACTATATGTTAACTAACTAGAATTTAAATAAAAATTTGAAAAAAGAAAGTGTATCTCTTATAGTAGCATATAGACAGGTCTGTTTTTTTACCCAGACGTTCTATGTCTTTTGATTGAAAAATTTAATCCATTTACATTTAAAGTAATTATTGATAGGTACGTGTTTATTGCCATTTTGTTCATTATTTTCTGGCTGTTTTAGTAGTTCTCTTTGCCTTTCTTCTCTTGCTCTCTTGCTTTGTGGTTTGATGACTGTTCAGTGGTACACTTTCTCTTAATATTATTTTCTCTTAATTGTGTATTTATGTTTTTTGCTTTGTGGTTACTGTGAGGCTTACATATAACAACTGATAACAATGAGAATATATTTGAGAGCAACCTGCAAACTGTAAAAGTTTTGCAATTAGCTTGAGTTAATATCAGCTATAGAAAATACCTTAGGGTACACTGCACATTAGAAATTCTCAGTGGATTTTCCTTTCCAACTTGGTCAAGAGGTTGGTGGGAAATTGGGTAAGTCGCTTGGCTTCTTAAAACCTGTTTGCCAATTAAGAAAAAAACAATTTATTCTAATGTACAGAAAATATTGATGCTTCTGAAAAATGAAACCAAATGAGCATTTGTTTTAGACCACAGTGCATACCTCTGCTTCTCTCTTCCTTCATCTCTTGGCTGACACCAGCAGGAGCAAGCTGGGACCTGTTTTTTTTGTTTGGTTTTGTTTTGTTTTGTTTTAGAAACAGTGTCAAGAGAAATGTTTCAGCACAATTTGCCCAAGCAATCTCAGTCCCTGGACCAGCAAGCAGCAGCTGTATTTAGATTTAAGTAAGAAGTTCCCCACTGTCACCCAGTTTATATTGTGGGTTCTGCAGCCACTGCAGTTTGAAACCTGTTGTGTTGACCTGTGGGGATGAAAAGGTCAGATCAGGTGCTCTGATGTGTAGTTTTATATTGCTCAGTTATTAGCAAATTAGTCATGTCCTAATAAAGTGGATGACTAGACTCCTTGCATAAAAGTATACTATCTAGTTAAGAAATACTGAATACACTAAAATGACCTACACAAAGCCTACATGGGACCAGTAAGGGGAAGTGGGTGGGTTGGGGGAAGCCAGAGAGAGAGACAGCATGTGAAAAAGGGTAGGTAGGAACAGAGTTGGATTTGGGTTGCCAAAATGTGGATGGTTACAGTGTGGGGGCTAATACAGACATGCTCACTGAGCTCTTCTCCCAGTTGAATTGAAATTTCTCTACCTATTGGCCTTCAACTTCTGCCTCAGATGTCATCAAATTATTGATTTAATTTCTCCAGCCTTTACCCAAAAAGCTCTCAGAAGCGATCTCCTTTTCCTGAATTTTCATACTGCTTTCTGACTCATTAAAGTCTACCCTGTATTAGGACTTTTAGATGTATGAATTCTTCCTCTTCAAGTCTGGGGCCTCTAAAGGTGAAGTTAAGCTTTGTGTATCTACTGCACCCAGGACAATGCCTTGCACATAGCAGGTACAGAGGACTCTTCAGAAGTCTGAAGACCTCTGAAGTGTATCCCAGGGTGAGGATGATAATCAGGGATGCACTGCTATGGCCACAGCCTCTGCTTTCCTTCAAATCCTCAGCATTATAACATAGGGTATATGTAAGACCTCCTCACCCAACTTGACACCTTAATTATGAATTCCTCCCTGCTTCTCCCCTAGGCTTTCCTTGCAACTGTCACCTTGCATGAGGATCTCTAAATGGGGCCCAATTTTCAAGCCTCCCTTCCTTGAGTGGTGGTTGTAGGATTAAATGGGAAAAAAGGATCTAACAATACCTGACAGCGCTCAATGCATTTTTCTGTCTTCCTCCAAGCAAAAGGAGTAAAAAAAATTCTTAGAAAAAGCTGAGAACCCCATTCATGGGAAGGCAACTGATGTCCTCCCAGATGAGGACGTTCTGGCAGCAGCAGTCCTCCCGGTGCTCTGTAGAGTTATCACCAGGGCTTCTGAACCACTTTTTAGGTGCTGCAGTGATTCTTTCTCATGACTGACAAGTTCCAGGATGAAATAAGAAGGTGTGGTCAGGTCATCCTGAAGAC
Organism: Ailuropoda melanoleuca; assembly: GCF_002007445.2. Classification (NCBI taxonomy): domain Eukaryota; kingdom Metazoa; phylum Chordata; class Mammalia; order Carnivora; family Ursidae; genus Ailuropoda; species Ailuropoda melanoleuca. Next base: position 81,451,562 of record NC_048222.1, on the reverse strand, counting down.
ATCAGAGTCCCAGGAATGCTTAGGGCTCCTCAGTGGAGGAGGTAACCTGTGAACAGGCCCTGGGGCACAGCGGGGTGTGGTTACATTGACTCAAACTTCTGAGGTGACAGGTTTCAGGATCCTGCCCTTACCTGGATCTCCTAGGCATCTCCGAGTGGAGCAAGTTGTTGCAATTTAGCTTGGAGGGTTTACAAAATCCTGCTGTGATGGGGCAAGGCACTCTCAGTCTGCAATGAACAAATATTAACAGGGAGAACAAGTGTACTCTGGCCACATAACCTAATGTGTTTCAAATCAGAGGATCCTTCCAAATGTTTGTCTCTGAGACAACAAGCAATCCTGCTCACCTCAACTCTGTAGGAGCTATATTATTACATTCCTCACTTTATAGATGATGAAATAGGCTCAGGGTTGCCATGTACTTTGACCAAGGTCATCAGTTCATGAAGTGGCAGATGAGATGGTTGTCTCCCCAGGTTCCAACCCCTTTTTGCTCCTGGAAAGGTATTGGATACTGTGATTTTTGTTTTTAATAATTTAATTAATTCAATGTGTGATTTAGTCCATTTGGGTATGTAAGGTGCCTTCATAGCAACTACAATGTAATTCACAAGAGGAGAGGTATATGAAATGATGTGGGAGAGCATCACAGATGTGTACATATAGTCATTCCACAAACCTTAAATGGTTAAGTCTCAATGCTAGGGGCTAGTAATACAAATATGACAAGGACATGACCCCAGCCCTCAAGAAGCTTACCATTTAAGGGGTGCCTGGGAGGCTCAGTTGTTTAATTATCTGCCTTCACTGAGGTCATGATCCCAGGGTCCTGGGATGGAGCCCTGCATTGGGCTCCCTGCTCAGCAGGGAGCCTGTTTCTCCCTCTCCCTCTGCCACTCCCCCTGCTTGCGCTGTCTTGCTCTCTCTCTATCAAATAAATAAGTAAAATCTTTTTTTAAAAAAGAAGCTTACTATTTAGTGAACTGTGTCATGAAAGTTGAAAGAACTAAAGCCATATGCTTCATTTGGATATTTACAATTTTATGTATCTAAATTCAGGAGGAAGTGTTAACTTAAAAGATTTTGCAAGCCAAAAATGCTCATTTGGTGTTCATGGGTGGCAAGAAACCTTTGTATAGAGGCATGCATGTGACATTCAGAATTAGCGCTAGTGCCAGAGATTATGCTCTTCAGAGGATGGTCAGGAGTGGTGGCCTTGAAATTTTTTGCTAGAGTTAGACTTTGGTGTTTTGAGTTTTGCTTCATGGATCTTGGAGTTTTAAAACTGGAAAGAGTGGCGCCTGGGTGACTCAGTAAGTTAAATGTCTGCCTTCAGCTCAAGTCATGATCCCAGGGTCCTCGGATTGAGCCCCGCATCAGGCTTCCTGCTCAATGGGGAGCCTGCTTCTCCCTCTCCCTCTCCTGCTACCCCTGCTTGTGCTCTCTCCCTCTCTCTCTCTTTCTCTCAAATAAATAATCTTAAAACAAAACAAAAACACTAGAGGGAACCTTTGAAATTTCACCAGAAATAGGAATGCAAGCTGGTGCCGCCACTGTGGAAAACAGTATAGGAGGTTCCTCAAAAAGTTGAAAATAGAACTACCCTATGATCCAGTGATTGCTCTACTAGGTATTTACTCAAAGAATGCAAGAACACTAATTCAGAGGAATACATCCACCCCTGTGTTTATGGCAGCATTATTTACAACAACCAAACTATGGAAGCAGTCCAAGTGTCCACTGATAGATAAACGGATAAAGAAGATGTGGTATGTATATTCACACACACAATGGAACATTATCCAGCCATAAAAAAAGAAATCTTAACCATCTGCAACAACATGGATAATGCTAAGTAAAATAAGTCAGAGAAAGACAAATGCCATATGATTTCACACATATGTGGAATTTAAGAAACAGATGAGCAAAGGAAAAAAGAGAAACCAAGAAACAGACTCTTAACTATAAAGAAAAAACTGATGGTTGCCAGAGGAGAGGTGGGTGGGGATGGGTGAAATAGGGGATGGGGATTAAGAAGTGCACTAATCATGATGAGCCCTGAGTAATGCATAGAATTGTTGAATCACTATGTTGTACACCTGAAACTAATATAACCCTGTATGTTATCTATACTGGAATTAAAATTAAAAACTTAATTTAAAAAAAAGAAATTTCAGCAGAAAAATGCAAGTCAGAGCAGCAGTTTGGTACAGAACCGCCCTGGGAAGAAGGAAAAGGATTGGATGACTTCCTGTGTCTTCTCCCAGTTCCTGGACTAGATCCTTCTCCTTACTGGTTCCTGAGAGGTGCTCAGGCTGTAAAGACCACTACACCAACTGGTCATGTGTGACATTCTGCTGGTCATGTGTGACACTATGAGAGTCTTGAGTTTCAGGGGCCTCAGTCCCTTCTTTACTCATCCCTAGTATTTGACCAGGATGTTAGAAAGAAGTTTATGGTTACCAGGGAGAATAGTTGATATGTGTATCTCATTATCAATTATTAATGACATCCTTTATTAAGCTGGAAGATTTGTAATTATTTTCTCATTTATTCTCAAAACAACCCATAAGTAATTATGATTACCCAGATCTGGGGTGTGAAAAAAAATGAGATTCTGCTTGATTGACATTTTTCTCAAGGTCACACAGCTAATAAGTAGCCAGACCATTACATCTGCCTGAAAGCCTCCAGTGTTTCCTCTAGGCTACATAGCCTCCTAGCTATCCTTGAGGATCATTATGTGAACATGTTTGGAAAGAAATACAATATATTCATCACTCAGTATTTAGCTCACAGTCCCCCACTTCCCTGACCACTCCTTGTCTGGGTTACATGTCCGTCTCCTGTTCCTTTTGGGACTGAGTATGTGCTTTTATCCATACTTACCATGGGAGAAGATTTTTCTCATTGTATCCATAACACCGAACACTGTGTCTATCCCCAATATGTGTTTAAGAAATATTTTAGAATAAATAAATCATAGACAATATATGAGTAAATGAAATGATTGCCTCTTTTCCCGTATTTTGCTGTATTATGGGGTACAGTGGGTACCTGTAGCCCAGAGAAATCTATGCCTGGTGCTCAATGTTATATTTTTAAAGTCAGACTGATTTAAAGTGTACTTTACAAACAATAAATTGACCATTTTTAAGTGTGCAATTTGATGAGTTTTGAGAAGTAGATATAGTTGTGTAATCACTACAATTATTGTGTCATAGAATATTTCCATCAGTCAATAAATTTCCCTCTGCTCCTTTGCAATCAGTCACCTCCCCCCATGCCTTGGCCCCTCTGGCAACTACTGATCTACTCTCTATCATTATAGCTTTATCGTTTCTAGAATTTCATATAACTGGAATCATTTCAACTTAGCATAATGTTTTTGGGATTCAACAGTGTTACTGTATTTGTCAGTAGTTTGTTCATTTTTATTGCTCAGTAGATTACATTTAAGGATAGACCAGTTTATCCATTCATCAGATGACCATATGAGTTTTTTACAGTTGTATACTCTTATGCACGAAACTTCTATGAACATTCAAATACAAGTCCTTTTTTGGACATACACTTTAATTTCTTATGGAAAAACACCTAGGAGTGGAATGGCCAGGTCATATGATAAATGTTCGCTTAACTTAGAAATTGTCAGTTTTCCAAAGACTACCATTTTACATCCTCACAAGCAGTTTATGAGAGTTCTGTGCGCTCCACATCCTTACCAACACTTGATATTCTCAACATTTTAAATTCTAACCATTCTAATGATGTATAATAGTATCTCATTATGGCTTTCATTTGCATTCCTCCCTAATAACTAATGACGTTAAGCATCTTTTTATGTGCTTACTGGCCGTTCTTATATCTTCCTTTGTAAAGCGTCCACATCTTTTCCCCACTCTTTCATTGCATTTTCCTCTTTATATTGAGTTGTGAGATGATTGTGTACATAGAATACCCCCAAGGAATCTGTTCTAAAATCCTTCTTGAATTGATAAGAGTTTAACAAACTCACAGGATACAAGGGCAACACACAAGTATATTTTTTATCTTTTAATGAACTGTTGGAAATAGAAATTTAAAAAAAAAATACCATGTATAATCACTCAGAAAAATTAAATACTGGGGACATCAGCAAGATGACAGACTAGGAAGCTCCAGACCTCAGTTCTTCAACAAAAACATCAAATAAACAACTCTAAGCTTACTAAGATTAACTTTGTAGAATCTCTGGAAATCAGCCAAAGAAACACCCAATCAAGATAAAACTACACTCAAAATGCTAGGAAATTTCATGATGTTTTTACTTGCCTTCACGTCACTCCCCCACAATGAAGTCAAGAGGAAATGACCCAATCCTTAGGTCTGTCCCTTGGGCCAGAAAGAGTAGAGGGGAAATTATAACATTCTAGCCTGTCTATGGGCCAACCAAGGGGCTTGTATCTGCCTTGCCTGACTCAAAGCTCAGACAGGAAACAGCAGCTAGGTTTGGATCTTTGGCTGGAAGCCATGTAAGGAAGTGGCAGGTGCCATGGCGGTAAAACTACAGGGGGACTGCAGATGTACAGATGCCTGGGCACAAAAGATTGCGGGCAGAGGGATATAACAGAACATAAAAGGCCCTGAGAAGAAGCTGGGGTGGGATGCTTAGGGAAATTAAGAAAGCTAAAAGCAGGAAAGGAAAATGGGGAGGGGGTGATACAGAGGGAAAGCATATACACATAAGCCCAGATAGGACACATGCCCAGAGAAGACCTAAGAAACTCTTAAGTCTTCACCCTGTGCTGATCTTCAGACTCAGGGACCTGCTAATTAGTAGAGGTTTCCCGTGCCAATCTGCAAAGCCTGGTAGGGCAGCCATTTTTTCAAGTGCCCCATTTTCAACAAAAAATCACAGGAAACATACCCCATTTGAAGAAACAAAATAAATTTCCAGAAATAGTCTCTGAAGAAACACACAGTGAATTTACTAGACAAAGACTTTAAAACAACTGTCTTAAATATGCTTAAAGAGTTAAAGGAAAACAAAAAGAACTAAAGGAAATCAGGAAAACTATATGTAAACAAAATGGCAATATAAACAAGGAGATAGAAATCATAAAGATGAACTAAATAAAATTTTGTGCTGAAAAATACAATACCTAAATTTTCACTGGAGGGTTTCAACAGCAGATTCAAATACATAGAAGAAAGGAAGAAAGGATCAATAAACTTGAAGACTGGACATTGGAAATTATCAAGTCTGAAGAGCAAAAGGAATAAAGAAGAAAAGTGAACAGAGCCAGAGTCTTGTGAGACATGAACAAGCATATCACATAAGCATTGTGGGAGTCCCAGAAGGAGAAGAGAAAAAGGGGCAGAGAGAATATTTGAAGAAATGATAGCTGAAAACTTACCAAATTTGAGGAAATACATGTATATAAATCCAAGAAGCTTAACAAACTCCAAGTAGGATAAACCCAAACAGACTCACACCAAGACATATTATAATCAACCTGAGTAAGTAGATTACCAAAGATAAGCCGAAGATAAAGAGAGAATCTTGAAAGCAGCAAGAGAAAAGTGACTCATCACTTACAAGAGATCTCCAATAAGACTGTCAGTAAATTTCTCAGCAGAAAGCAATGGGATGATATATTAAAATGATGAAATGGGGGAGAGGCCCTGTCAATCAAGAATTCTGTATCCATCAAAACTGTCCTTCAAAAATGAGGAAGAAATTAAGATATTCCCAGACAAACAAAAACTGAGGGAGTTCAAATATGTTCTATAAGAAATTCTAAAGGGAGTCTTTCAAGTTGAAATGTAAGGACACTAAAAGAAATAAAACCATATGAAAATATAAGGTTCTCTAGTAAAGATAATACACAGACAAATATAAAAAGATAGTATTGTTGTAATTTTGTTTTGTAACTCTAATTTTCATTTTCTGCAGTATTTAAAAGACAAAGAAATATAAACTTATGTTAGTGTTTATACAATACATAAGGATGTAAGTTGTGACATCAATAACAGAGTTGGGGGGAGCAGAGCTGTAAAGGAATAGAGTTTTTGTATGTGATTGAAATTAAGTTGCTATCAATTCAAGGTAGATTGTAATGACTTTAGGATGAATATATAACTCTGATGGTAACCACAGAGGAACTATCTAAAGAATATACAAAAAGGAAATGAGAAAAGAATCAAAATGTGTCACTACAAAAAGCTGAACACAGAGGAAAGTGGTGATGGAGGAAATGAAGGATAAAAAAGCTATAAGCATACAGAACATTTTTTCAAATATCATAAGTAAGTGCTTCCATATTGGTAATTAACTATAAATGAGCTGAACTCCTCAATCAAAAGACATAGAATGGCAGAGTGGATACACACACTAAAACTAAACGCTGTCTATAAAAGATGCATTTTATATCTAAGGAACATAGGTTGAAAGGGAAAGGCCGGAAAAAGATATGTCATGAAAATAGTAACTAAAAGACAGCAGGGGAGCTATACTAATATCAGACAAAACAGACTTTTAGTCAAAAACTTACGAGACAAGGATATTATATACTAAAGGGTCAATTCACCAAGAAGATATAGCAATTATAGTAATATATTCAAACAAACATCAGAGCTCCAAAATATTTGAAACAAATATTGACAGGATTGAAAGGAGAAATAGCTGTAGAATAATAGTGGGAGACTTCAATACTCCAATTTCAATAATGGACAGAATAGCCAGGGGATCAATAAAGAAACAGAGGACTAGAATAAACTATAGACCAATTGGACTTAACAGACATACACAGATCACCCCACCCAAAAACAGCAGAATATGCATTTTTCTCAAGTACATAAGGAACATTCTCTGGGAAAGACCATATATTAAGCCACAAAACAAATCTTAATAAAGTTAAGAAGACTGAGATCATACAACATATCTTTGTCAATCGCAATATAATTAAACTAGAAATCAACAGAAGAAAAACTAGTAAATTCTCAAATATGTGGAAACTAAACAACACCTTCTTAAGCAACCAATGAGTCCAAGAAGTCATAAGGCAAATTAGAATATATCTTGAGACAAACAGAAGTTAAGATACAACATACCAAAACTTACCAGATACAGTGAAATAAAGCAGTACAAACAGGAAAATTATAGCTGTAAATGCTTACATTATGAAAGAAAAAAATCTCAAATCAACAATCTAATTCTACACCTTAAGGAATTAGAAAAAGAACAAACTAAACCCAAAGCTAGAAGAAGGAAGGAAATAGTAGAGATTGGAGCAGGGATAAATAAAATAGAAGATACAAAAACAGTAGAGAGCACCAACAAAACCAAGAATTGGTTTTCATTAAAGATGAGCAAAATTGGCATGCCTTTAACTAGATTGACTAATAGAAAGAGAGCACATATGCATTAGAGGATTCAAATAACTAAAATCAGAAATGAAAGAGAGGACACTATTACCAACTTTACAGAAATAAAAGGGATTATATATAAATACTCTCATAAGACAGTACTATGAAAAAATGTATGCCAACGAATTGGATAACATAGATGAAATGAACAAATTCCTAGGAACACACAAACTGCCAAGACTGGAACATGAAGAAATAGAAAAATTCAAATAGAGCTATAAGGGAGATTGAATCAGTAACCAAAAATCTCCCAAGAAAAGCTCAGGACTAGATGGCTTCACTGGTGAATTCTACCAAACATTTAAAAAATTAATACCAATTTTTCTCAAACTCTTCTAAAGATTGAAGAGGGGAACCACTTCCAAACTTATTCTATGAGACCAGCATTATTCTGATACCAAAGCCAAAGACACAGGGAAAAACTACAGATTAATACCCCTTGTGAATATAGGTGCAAAAATACTCAACAAAATACCAGCAAACTGAATTCAGCAGCGTATTGAAAGGATTACACAATAATACAAGTGGAACTTATTCCTGAAATGCAAGAATGGTTCAATGTACAAAATCAATGTAATACACATAATTAACAGAATGAAGNGGAAAAAAACCCCACCCCACAATCACAACAAAAAAAAAAAAAAAAAAAAAAAAAAAAAAGAATGTGATACAATTCAACACTCTTTCGTGGTAAAAACACTCAACCCATGAAGAATAGAATGGAGCTACCTCAACATACTGAAGGCCATATATGAAAAAGCCACAACCAGCATCATGGTCAATGGAGGAAGACCTGAATGCTTTTCCTCTAATATCAGGAACAATTCAATGATGTCCACTCTCACCATTTCTTTTTTTCTTTTCTTTTCTTCTTTCTTTTTCTTTTTTTAAAAAAAATTGTATTTAAATTCACGTTAGTTAACATATAGTGTAGTATTGGTTTCAGGAGTAGAAGTTAGTGATTCATCACCCAGTGCTCATCCCAACAAGTGCCCTCCTTAATACCCATCACCCATTTAGCCCATCCCCAGCCCACTATCACTCTCTTCATTTCTATTCAGCATAGGACTGGACATCATAGAGCAATTAGGCAAAAAATAAATAAAAAGGTATCCAAAATTCAAAGGAAGAAGTAGAACTATCTCTGTTCACAGTGACAGGATCTTACATGTAGAAAAACCATAAAGATTACAGTATTTTTAAAAACTTAGAATAAACAAATTCATCAGAGTTGCAGGATGCAAAATCAACACACAAAAATCAGTTGGTCTCTGTACACTAACAATGAACAATCCAAAGACAAAATTAAGAGAAATTTTTCATTTAAGATGGCATAAAAAAAATACTTAGGAGTAAACTTAACTCAGGAGGCCAGGTTAAGTATACTGAAAACTATAAAATATTGCTGAAAGAAATTAAGACAAATAAATGGAAAGACATCCCATGTTTATGGATTGGAAGACTCAATATTTTTAATATGTTAATACTACCCAAACAATCTACAGATTCAATGAAATCCTGATTAAATTCTAATGACAGATTTTTGCAGAAATAGAAAAATCCATCCTAAAATTCATATGAAACCTCAAGGGACTCAATTGGCCAAACAAATCTTGAAAAAAAAAAAAGTTGGAAGTCTCACATTTCCTGCTTTCAAAACTCACTACAAAGCTGTGGTAACTAAAATACTGTGGTACTGGCATAAAGACAGATAAATAAACCAATGGGAGCCCAACACGGGGCTTGATCCCAGGACCCGGAGATCATGACCTGAGCTGAAGTCAGACGCTTAACTGACTGAACTATCCAGGCGCCTCTGGCCAAATGATTTTTGACAAGGGTGCCAAGACCGTTAAATGGGGAAAGGTAAGTCTTTTCAACAAATGGTGTTGGAAAAAAACCCTGGATATTCACATGCAAAAAAAGTAAAGTTGGACCCTTGCCTTACACCATACATAAAAATTAACAAAGTGAATCAAAGACCTAAATGTAGGGCTAAAACTCTTAAACTCCTAGAAAGAAAACATAGGGGGAAAATTCATGACGTTGGATTTGACAATGATATCTTGGACATGACACCACAAGTAAAGGCAACAAAAGAGAAAATAAGGTTGGACTGGAAATTCCAAACCCGATCCTTCTGGTGAACATCTGCCATCCAGGAGCCATCCAAAGATGATCCTAGCACTCTTATTAGGTAATTGCAAGGGTCTCGGGAGCTCAGTCCTAGGAACCAGGGACAGAGACCAGTATCTTTTTTTATTATCTCAAATTCATGACCTCAATTCTCTGATAGATCTAAGAAGAGTTGTTGAACTTCAGTTTATCTTTTTTCTTGTTAGAATGGGATTGATGATTTCCAGGTTCCTTACATGCCAGACTGGAAACTAGAATCCTCATGCTTTTACTTTTAATCTATTTGTGTATTTGTGTCTAAAGTGAATTTCTTACAGGTACCATATAGTTGAGTCTTGCTTCTTTTCCAATCTAACAATCTCTTCCATTCAAATGGAGTGTTTAGGCCATAAATGCTTGATCAATCATCAATGTGGTTGGGTTTTAATCTAATAACTTACTATATGTTTTCTGTTTGTCCCATCTGTTCTTTTTCTTTTTTCTCCTTTCATGTCCTGGATAAATTAGATTAATTGAAGTTCTTATGGTACAATTTTATCAACAGTAGGTCTATTTGCTCTTTTTTAAAAAGTGGTTGCTATAGAGTTTACAATATGTGTCTTTAATTGATCAGTCTACCATTAAATAATGTAATATCACCTCACATATAGAATAACAACATCACAACAGTATATTTTCATTTCCGTCCTCGTGGCCTTGGGGCTATTGTCATAACATTTTATTTCTATTTATGGTATAAGTGCCTTAATATATTGCTATTATTTTTGCTTTAAAGAATCAATAATCTTTCAAAGAGGTTTTTAAAGTAGAAAAAATATCTTTTATATTTACCCATATATTATCATTCCTTTATGTGAATCCAAATTTCCATTTGGTATCACTTCCCTTTGCCTGAAGGGCTTCCTTCAGAATTTTTTGTAGTGCCAGCCTACTGATAATGAATCCACTAAGCTTCTGCCTGTTTGAAAAGTCTTTATTTTGTTTTTGTTTTAAAGGATATTTTGGCTGGATATAGAATTCTAGGTTGAGAATTTAAAAATTTTTCTTTTAGCACTTTACAACTGTTATGCCATTGTCTTCTGGATTGCATAGTTTCAGGCATGGAGTCTACTGTAATTCTTTTTTTTTAATTTTTTTTATTATATTATGTTAGTCATCATACAGTACATCCCTGGTTTCTGATGTAAAGTTCGATGATTCATTAGTTGCGTATAACACCCAGTGCACCCTGCAATACGTGCCCTCCTAACTCCCTATCACCAGTCTATCCCATTCCCCCTCCCCCCTCCCCTCTGAAGCCCTCAGTTTGTTTCTCATAGTCTATAGTCTCTAATTCTCATCTTTGTTCTTCTATAGTTTTGTATCCTTTTAACTCTGGTTGCTTTTGATATTTTCAGTTCAACTATGATGTGTCTGTTTGTGATTTCTGTATGTTTCTTCTGGTTGAAGATTGTTGATCTTTTTGAAACAGTGGATTTATAGTTTCCATTAACTTTGGAAATTTTTTAGCCATTATTTTCTCAAATATAGATTTTAATATCTCCTTGTCTTCTGGGACTTCAATTGTTTTTATGGTAGGCCACTTAATATTGTCTTGCAGGTTGTTGCTTCTCTATTTTCAGTCATTTTTGTCTCTGCTTTTCATTGTGGATAATTTGTCTCTTGTTCACGAATATTTTCTTCTGTAATATCTAATCTGATGTTAATCTTAGCTAGTATATTTTGTATTCCAAATATTGTAGATTTCACCTTTAAAATTTTGATTTCAGTCTTTTTAGATCTTTTATTTCTCTCCCCATGATATTTTTGTTTTCCCTTATCTTCTTGAACATATGGAGTATATTTAAAATAGCTCCTTTAATATCCTTATCTGCTAACTCCATTATCATTTCTGTTTCTATTTCTATTGTTGGTGGTTTTTATCCTAGTTATGAGTTATACTTTTTTTATGAGGCAGTACTCTTCTGAGGACAATACCTGATGCCCCATTATTTAAGAGATCTTTACACCTTGGCCAGTGTAACTCTTTCTGGCCCTGAACTCAGATTATTCCTCCTACTTTTTTACAGATTTTTTCCCTTATAACCATAGTATTTTTTCACATACATGTGCAGATGAGTACTTGGTCAAAGATCAAGGAGACCCTTCTGCAAATCTTTGGGGCTCTGTGCAGTCTCTTCTTCTTTGTTTTGAACTCCCTGAGCTCAGAACATTGTCTCCTTGACACAGCAAAACCCCTGCTCTTTGTTTCAATTTCTCTTCCCTGTGCTATGGTCTGGAAGCTTTTTCCAGACAGTAAGCGGGGGAAGTTACTGGGTTCACCTTGTTTATTTATCTTTTCCAGGATTATTGTTCCACAATCTGTGTACAATGTCTGAAAACTCTTGTTTTATATTTCATCTATTTTTGTAGTGATTTAAGGTGGGAAAATAAATCTAATCCGTGACTCTCCATCATGGGCAGAAATGGAAATTTCTATAATTTAAAGTTTACTTTCTTATACCTTATATTGTTTGTTTAGATACAGCCAGCCTCATTTCATTTGAGCCCTGCATCTTCTGGAGAACTAGCAATGAATGGGTCTTCTTGAGAGAGCCTTGGGCTGAGTCATTTTACCCATTCTGCCGCTCACTAGCTGTCATTTAATGTCTGTGAACCTTAGCTGCTCATCTATAAAACTAGGGTATTAATAATATGCATTCCTTGCTTTCCTTGTAGGATGTTTGGAAATGAAATGAGATGTGATTTGTAAGAGCAATTTAAGTTATTTTTGTAAATAAACAACTAAAAATAAAAAGGTAAAATACCTGTTCATATAAGTAAACAAGACTGTTATTAGGTCTGCTCCAAATATTATGTTGACTAGATACAGTGTTGGAAGTAAGAGGATGACAACAATTAAAAGTTGAAGAAGGCCTTGGAAACCATTTTCCCTACCAGTACTTCAATTCTTACCAAACACCCCAACCCCCCCTTCCAATAAAACTTTACAAATTCCAGTTCCAAATGTGGATCCATAACTCATTAATCTTTATTCAAATGCAATTTCAATATCCAGACCTAGTGCCATCCTTTAAATTGCTTTATGGCTCTAATACACCTTATGCCTCAGCATTCTCCATCTTAAAAATGAAATTATTGTTACCCTATTTCTATTATTTTCTTTGGGGAAGCTTTGAAACACCTTTTTAAAGGAATGGCATTGTGTAATGTATGTGGGCAGAAGACATGAAGAAGAGGATGACACGCTTCTTTGCCTTGTCATTGACCTTAGGGTGGGAAGGAGTGTTGTTATAAGTTACTTAGTATTTGAGTTTTCAATTTATGGTGTTCTTACCACCATCATATCACACATACATATATTTCATGGTGGTTTCAAAGCATGCCACAATTCTTTGACACTTACCATATTGAGACTTGGGGATCTATGTTCCCTCCCCTTAAATCTGGCCAGGCTTGTGACTGCTTTGACCAGTAGAGTATTGGTTAGAGATGATGCCATGTGACTTCCGAACCAAAGTAAAAAAACCCATGCACCTTGTTTGTGGGAATTCTCATTCTTGGAGCTGAGTTAACATTTAAGAAGTCCATCCACTCAGAGGCCACCATGCTAAAAGGAAGCCAATACAATATGGGAAATTCATGAATATACACTCCTGTTAACAGTCTCAGCTTAGCGCAGCCTTTGAGTGATCCCAGGCCTGGTGCCAGACACATGGCTGAAGAAACTTCAGATAGTTCCAGCTCCTGACCATTCAAGTTACTTTCAGTTATTTGTGTTTTTCCAGCTGAGACCTCAGACATCATGAAGCAGACACCCTCACTGTACACTATCCAAATTCCTGACCAAAGAGTCACCTAGCATAATGGGGTGGTTAATCACACAGCAGTAGAAAACCGGAATGCGTCCTTTCCTAGATCACTGTCACATGCTAGTGGAAATGTGGGACAAATCAGTCAAGGACCAATTTAGACAGGTGGTCTGAATGGATATGTTGAATGAGGAGTATATTTTACAGTGAAGTCTTCATAAAGGGACATCTAAGACTGCTGAGACATCCCATCTTTCTGAATATACATCCAGGAGCCATTGAATGCAATCTGTTCACATGAGTCGTTAGGGGCAACTCACTTTCGTGGTTGTGGGAAGTGAGCTCTCTTTTTGCCCAACTAGCCACCTATCCACTGCACATTGTTCCCACTGCCCTTCCTCCCTCCCTTCCTCTTTCCTTCCATCTTTCCCCTTTCATTGAGTGCCCTTTATGTGCAACACATTATTTTAGGTTCTGGAGTGTCAAGGATAATTGTGTATTAACAGAGTCCTTTATGTCTATATTTTGATGCTTTGACATCAGGGGCCTTGCTGACTCTGGAGGGACTGCCCCTCCCAAGGCTAGCCAATCCCTAGATAGTAAACAACTCAACTGCTAGTGTACTCTTCGAATACAAACCCACACCCACAATCATCTCCTTTATGGAGCTCTCACACTCTGGGCCACTATCCACCTGCCCAAATCACCTCAAGGCCAGGTACCAGACAACCGGGGAAAGCTCTTACACTCCAGAGCCCACCCAGATTCCTCAGACCAGCCAATCCTAAGCCTGCTTCCCCTCCCTCACGTGGTCTTCCTGAGGAAACCCAAATGAAGGCTTTTGCCCCCTTCAGTGCTTCCCCCTATGTCCCCAAGAGTATTGAGTGCCCTCTTGGGAACTGTAGCTAGCTTTCCAATGGCAATTGCCTTCTGATCTGTTGGCTTTACTATACCTCAAATTTTCTATTAATATACCTTATTTTAAAACAGAATGATAGTCAGTTCTGCCCTAAGGGAACTTACAATTTAGTGGTGGTGGGATGCCTTAAAATAGTAGGGCTGGAACATTCTGTTTCATGATCTGAGCACTACTGATGCAGGTGTGTTCACCTTGTGAAATTTCAGCAGAGTCACCATCCGCACACTTCTCCATAGGCATGTTATACTTTATTAAAAAGCAAAACATTAAATAATGGTAAGTTGAAATTCATCCATGAAGACAACCTCATATGCTAAACAAACAAGATGTTTCCTCAGCTTCTCACACCAGAATCATTGGCTGATGACAGAGTTCTCTATGACAAGATCTCTATCAGTATCACCTCACAACGTCAGTCATGATCCTGCCATTATTTACCCAGAAATCGGACTCGTGTACAGAGAAGCCTAAGAAAAGACTCGTCCCCGTTTATTCCTATTTCCATTGTGTATTATTTAAAGATGACTTCTAGTCAGGTTTCCCTTCTTTCTCTTAGGCATTTGGAAAGAATAGGCAATAGGATAAAGAGATAGGAACATACCCCCTTGAACCAACTGTTAGTTTTTCTCGTAATTTGTCGGTTTTTCCATCTAAAGTCTGGAAGTCTAGCTTCTGACTAATTGAGTAGAGATCATTTCAGTGCAATAATCCTACATACATACTTCCTTACAGAAGAAAAACTAGTCATTGTTCAGAATGGAGTACGAGAAAATTAATGTAGAAAAGGTGTGTTCTTGGCTTGGAACTCTCCCAGCCCTCAGTGCTAGGGAGAAGCAAACACAGATCCCAGAATGTGCACTGGCTCCCCTCTGCCTTGCCCTGGAGAATACACACAACACGGGCAAGCCCTTCAGCTCACTGGGCCTCACATGACTCTCCACCCTGTGCATTGGTTAGGTGACTGGCTCAAATGTGTGCAGCCAGTAGTAGCCGATGGGACTGGGCTTAATGTCTTCTGGCTTCAAGTCAGGGTTCTTCCCACCTTGGTTGTGAGACACGATTAATCAGAGATGAGCACTTTTATGTAGAGGGGGGATTCTGTTGTGCGTGGGAAGTCTGATCTGGGCCATCCCGAGAAAATTTGGGCTTCTATACCCCAGTGTTTTGTTAGTATTAAGTCCTTATGAAGGGGTTTTGATATTGGCAGGAGGTCTACACTACCCACATTCAGGAACAATGCAGTTTGGAAACCCTATTCCGCTTCCCTTAGTCCCCTGTAGAAAAGCAGTTAAACCTCAGACGCAGTGACGCCCTATCCGGGTTTCCTTGTGCTCCGCCTACTTCCAGGCCGCTCAGGTAAGCCTACAGGTACATCTTAAATCCGCCCTGTGTGGTTTAATCCCACCGACCCGAATGATTCTAAATTAGGGACCTTAATGAATTTCTCCTAAATGACTATGAAGAGATTCCTCTGGGTTAGAAAAGAGCAACCTGAGTACAGCATCTCAGAGGGAAGTCAGGGTTTCTTATTGCTGGACCAGCTGTGTGAGGAGTCGGGGGAGAGGCAGCTGGCTGGCCTTGGCAGGTTTCCTGGCTCTCCAGCATACACCTCACCCATGGCCAACAGTGTTTGCTCTTTGCTTTTCACATTTCCTTGAACTTCCAACACCTTTTGCATGAAGAAAGGTCTGGTGGAACTTGGAAGGACCAGAATGGAGAGGGTACACGGACAGCGGGAGACCCAGCAGCTGGTTAGAAGCCCTTCTCTCCAACCTGGGGCTCTGCTGAGGGTGGGAAGCTAGGAGTTGACCCTGGGCAACCCTGCAACCAGGGAACAGAGGCACGAAGAAAAGGGACGTGTGCTCTTGTCTCTGCTCTGCCCCTTGCAAGCTACAGCCTCACCTGTGTCATCGGGGAAAGGGCTTAATAACACCACTGGGGCTGCCTGCTTCGAAGATAGTTTGTGTAGAGGCCCAGATGAGTCAGCAAATGACCTTTACAAAGACTGTCAATTGAGTACATAAATTAGTGAGAGCAAAGATGATGGTGGTGATGACCATTTCAACCTCCTGCCTGGTGTGAGGGACGAAATGTACCAGCAAACACATACACAAAACCATTGCAGAGTTGAAAACCCACAGCTGTGTCTCCACCAGCCCAGTGCTATGCCTGGTCCAGATGCTGAGCTCTGCTGCCAGTCAGAGCAGGGAATGTGCACCTGACTACCCTCCTTCCCCTTCTCCTAGAGTCACCAAAATTCTTAGGTTTGGAACACAATAAGGAAAACTCCTCGAGGGAATGTTTTGAAGGCCCAACCCTATTAATTTTATTTAAAATGTCATCCATTCATTGTAACATCTCACAATTCTTTAAAGTATAGGAGGTGATTTCACAACTACTCTATCAGTCATCCTGATTTTGTTCCCATTTTACAGATGAAGAAACCGAGGCTGAGATCAAGTAAATGACACTGCTAGCAGGTTGCAGCAATTTACACTGGGGGTTTCAGACTTCCAGTCCAGTGTTCCTGGAAACCGATGTTCAACTACAGAGCTGAAGAAAAACATGGGAGAGAGCGGAGAAAGAGGGGGGAAAGTGGGGAGGAGAGGAGAAAGAAGGGGATTGAGGGAGGGAGGGAAGCAGGGAAATAGGGAAGGAGGAAAGGAAAAAGAAAGGGATGGAAAGGAAGCAAAAGTCATTTGAGGGAACAGAGAGTGCAGTTCACGCAATACACACGGGAAAGTAAGGCTCCTTGGAGTTTGTGCGCAGACAGATCTGCTGCGTGGTACTCGCACGGTGTCCACTGTGTCCCTGAGGCGTCACACACAGACTGCTGCTTGAGCTCTGGACTTGGGTGTCTGCCAGAGCACCATCCCATCCCGCTGCAGACCCCACTCCATTGCCCCTACTCGAGACTTCGTGGTTCCTTTGCTTGCGGATTCACGGCGCAGAACCTCGACTACAACTGGCTGTAGTCCTGGGCCCAGCGCTGTCCCAAGCAAGTGTAGGGGCTGTTGCGCGGTGGGGGGGTCGCCAGCCTCGGCCCTCCTGCTCAGCCCTCCGAGTCCCGGGCTTTGGGGACGCTTGAGGTCTACACGGAGTTCCGGAGCACTGAAGGTCATAGTGACCAGAGAGGCAGAGAGGTCACAGGGACCCGCATCCCTTTGCACTGCCCGCCCGCAGCAGGACACGTTCGCATAAATTTGTCCAGGTAAATCAATGCACGGGTGCAAATTAAGAAGTGAAGAAACGGAGCGAGCAAAAGAGCCCAGGTTCCGTGAGCAGATCGCTCAAACGCTGAGCGCGGCGCCCATGCTAGCCATGTGGCCCTTAATGCCCAGGTCCTGGACTGGACGACTCAGTCTCGTGCACTCTCTCCAGACGAAATGCAAGAAATTAAGCGATTGTAAAAAAAACAATCACAACTTGTATTCTCTCTGCGCCCGCCCCCGCTGTTTTCTCCAACTTTGCCAAAGATCTCTGGAATCCAACTTGACCGCTCTGCGCTACCCGGGTCCCGCGCCTCTTCCTACCCTGGTGCCTGGTGCCCCATGGCGTGCGCTCTCTGCTCGGGAGCTGCGGGGCAGGGCGTGGGAGGCTGGGGTCTAGAGTGGGAACGTCCGCGGCCGGCAAGGGGGCGCTGTCCCCTAGAGGCCTCCGGCGCCGCCGAGCACTGTGCCCTGCCCCAGCGGTGAGCTTAGAAAGGGTCGCAGCCGAGCTCTTCCAGGGGTCCACAAGGCTGCAGAGCACGTCCCCCTACGGAACCCCCGGTTGAGATCCCTTCTCCTTCCCTCCTTACCCCAACGAGGTGCCCTCCTGCGGCCTGGCGAGGCCCTAGCGCCCCGGGTTCCTGGAGTATCCCGGCCTGGGGATTTTTCTTGAGGAATTTTTGGCAGAGGGGTCCAACACGGGAAATGCTTAAGCTTCCCGCGGTAGGGATGTCCTAGACCCTGAACACATTCCCTCTGCACCTCCCTTCTCCCTGCTCCCCGCTCAGTCCCTTGTGCCAGCCTGCCCCGCTGCTCCACCTCGGGTTTCTGGATGCTCTCCAGGCTTCAGGACACCCACTTTGCAGCCAGCACCGCGCCAAACTCCCTTTGCTGATCAGCTCTGGCCTATGAGGGTAGCGCGTGGATCGCATGGGTCTAGGGTGCTGCTGCTGGATCCTGCCAGGAAAAGAGAGGAAAACTAAGCAATCTATTTTATGCATAAAGCCCATTCTGGGATGAAAATTATCCGGGGCTCTATAGGTTAAAATTGGGACTTAAAAACAGAGAAGTTGCATTTCTCCATCCACTTGCTTGGGTCCATAGGGCATGTCCTGGAGCACATGTTGCAAGCAAGGCACTTACGAACTCAGTGCACCCTAGGACATTGAAATTTGGTCTTAGAATTTACAGGGCTTTACATCTAGAGTTGTATTAACATCAAGCATCATACAGAGTTTAAGCTTTCACATGTATTATCTCACCAAATCTTCACAGCAGCCCTGTGCGATAAATTGAGTCTTATCATTGTCCTCCTTTTAGGTTTAGGAAAAAAGGCCTAGAGAGATACCTGACTTGCCAGAGTCACGCATTAAGTAACCAAACACTGAAGACAGGTCCTGACTCCAGACTCCAGGGTCCTCCCATGAAAATGCTACCTCCTTTCAGGGTCACCTCTACGAAGCCCTGAACAGGGATAGCACTCAGTAAATATTTGTAGATTGAATTCCAGGATCTAATCAAGCCTTATGATTGCTGTGTTTTATGCAGTAGGCTG
Organism: Ailuropoda melanoleuca; assembly: GCF_002007445.2. NCBI lineage: Eukaryota > Metazoa > Chordata > Mammalia > Carnivora > Ursidae > Ailuropoda > Ailuropoda melanoleuca. The sequence continues at coordinate 81,432,521 of NC_048222.1, read as the reverse complement.
TGTCTAAGCCTTATTTACTCACTCACTTATTCATCCACTTATTCGGCAGTTCCTGAGTGCCTACTGTGTGCGGGTGTTGCAGTAAAAGCCAGGAGGACAGCCTTACTCACATGAAGCAGGGGATCGAGTGAGCTGTCTTCCAGGGCAGAGGGCTGGCATCTTGAGAGACTGCCGTCAGCTCCCAGCCCTTAGCCGTCCGAGTTGAGCGCAGGCCCTGAACCTGCCGCCATCTAACCTGGGGAGTGGGAAAACCATAGGGGGAACGCGGAGGGGAGGGCCGGAGCAGCTCCATTCCGAGAGGCCCATCGAGCCTGACAGAGACAGAGAATATACAACCAGAAGGAAATTTCCTGAGAGAAAATATAGACGAAGAAGCTGGAGACCCTGCAGACCTCTGAGACAAGTGTGGTGTGGAGAGAAGGGTGTTTGAGGACAGAAATCAGGTGGCAGAGTAAATAAAGGAGAACTGAGAAGCAGACAAGCCCTCAAGACAGCCTGGGACTCCCTGGGGCGTCAGGTTGGGGAGTGGGGGCTCGGTGAGCACCGCCTAGAAGTCCATGCTGGGTGCATCCGTAGTCCTTGCCAGTCTCTGGCCGCCAAAGTTGACTGGGAGCGAGGTTGTTGAAGCCCGGGTCATTTTAGAAGAGTAGGAATGCTCTCTTCAGAGCGGTTCACAGGCCGCTCTGGGGGGATTCATGTTCAGTATCTCTAGCGCTCGGCCAGGCTAGCGAAACCTGTTTGACTTAGGTTCTTCATGGGATTCCAGCCGCGGGAGGAGTTGGTGGAGTGTGGCTGGGAGAGGCCACGGCCAGTCGGGACAGGGCACTGGAGTCTGGCTCCCGCTCCAGGGCGAGGTGACTGCGGGCGGCGTCCGCCTCCCAGCTCTGCGACACCTGCACCCAGCGCGGGCAGGACGGGAGGCGGCCAGGCGCGGATTCCCGGGAGGGACTCGGAAGGCAGAGGGGCGGGCCGGGGCGGGTGCGGGGAAGTGGCCCTCCCTCCCCTCTCCCCCTCCTGGCAGGTCGGAGCGGGGACGCGGTGGCCCAGGACGCAGGGAGTGGGCCCGCGCGGAGACGGGGGGAGGGGCCGCGCCGCCTTCGAGAGTCATTGGAGGACGCGGCCGCCCGAAGCTGATAAATAAAGGGACGGGCTGCGGCTGCCAGCCAAGTTGGACGCCCGACCCGTGCGAGGGCCAGGTCAGAGCCTGCCCTGCGAGGCGAAGCGAGGGGACCCCCGTGCGGCCATGGCCTCGCTGTTGGGAGCTTACCCGTGGCCCGAGGGGCTCGACTGCCCGGCCCTGGAAGCCGAGCTGTCGGATGGGCTGTCGCCGCCGGCCGCCCCTCGCCCGCCGGGGGACAAGGGCTCGGAGAGCCGTATCCGGCGGCCCATGAATGCCTTCATGGTGTGGGCCAAGGACGAGAGGAAACGTCTGGCGGTGCAGAACCCGGACCTACACAACGCCGAGCTCAGCAAGATGCTGGGTGAGTAAACGCGAGGGCGGGCGTGGCGCCCGGGGAGGTCGGCGGGCCGGGGGCGCGGGCAGAGGCGGGTCCCCGGGCCTCGCGGCTGGGGGCTGGGTAGGGGTCCTGCGAGAGCGCGGAGCCTGGGGACGACCCAGCGTGTGGGGAGGCTCGGGGAGCGCTGGCGCTCGCGAGGCTGGGCATCTGTGCGAGCGTGGGTATGCGCGCAGTGACCGGGATTCAGAGCAGGGACACCTCGAGGAGGCCCAAAGCGAAACCATGCGGCCCGGTGGGGTGGGCCAGGAAACCCACTCGCGGGAACAGGAGCGGAGTTTGGGGTCCCAGGGGACAGGCGGGGCCGACTCGGGCCAGGCCCCGGTCGCCTGGCGACCGGGACCTGCACGCACACAGGTCAGGACGGAAACGCAGAGGCTGGGTGGAACCGGTGTTTGCTAGGAATACCGAAGCGGGAAACCCTCCATTCCCTGAACTTTACCACTGGCACAATCACAGAAGGAGGTTTTAACTATTATTAACGAATATTCGTCAAGGGAAACCTGAAGTACGCAAATAGACTCGATTCGATTATGTATTTCTCAATCGCAGGAGCAGAGATACTGTGATTGGGATGCTCAGGGCGGCCACTGAGGTCTGTCCAGGATCCTGCCACTTTCCGAGTGCTGCTGCGCGGTCCCAGCAGGGGCAACGGGCCTAGGGACCTGGACAAGCCAGATGGGAGGAGACCAGAGAAGGGACTTAGGCCACGTCGGAAAATTTAGAGTTCGAGTTGGGTTTTCGTCGGGGTTTCTTCTTTCCCACGTCTGGAGCTGACTACTTTCAACTCCACTCTATTCCTAACCCTTTTGCCCTTCCACCGAGGTTTTATTCATTTTAAATTGTGGAAACCTTTGTAGGCACAGTGGGACAAGGGAAAGTATGTGGCCACCCGAGGCTGGAGGCTGTCCTAACCCTCCCCATCCACACCCCCCCCCAACTGAGTCTTTTTCCTTTTCCCACCAAAGCTCCAAACCCTGGAGTGAGGGCTGTCACCCACCCACCTGGCTAAACCTACAGGCCTGCAGAGAGGGTCCCTCCTGCCCTGTAGATGCCCTTTTTCAAAGCTGCTGGTTTCAAAACGTCTCATACCCATGGCCCAGTCCCCTGGTGAGATATGCCCAGGACACACTGGTGGGTCAGTTGTCTTAGTAAGCCTCTTCCTACATAAAAACTATTTAAAATTATATTTCATACTGCGTGGGGATGAGGACAAATATATTAATATATACAGCAGTAAAGCATTTACCTAAAAGTTCACTTTTTCTTCAGTTTTTTAAAGAAATGAAAACACTTTCTTTGTGGGTCCCTCAACATTTTTAAAAAAGATTTTATTTATTTATTTGACAGAGGGTGAGAGAGACAGCAAGAGAGGGAACACAAGCAAGGGGAGTGGGAGAAGGAGAAGCAGGCTTCCCACTGGGAAGGGAGCCCAACTCCGGCTCCCAGGACCCGGGGATCAAGACCTGAGCTGAAGGCAAACACTTAAGGACTGAGCCACATGGGTGGCTCAACATTTTTTTTTTTTTGGTGGGCCCAGGCACTGTGCCTTTTGTTCAAGCGCAGCTCCTGTGACCAGGATCCAGTGAGGTTTCCCTTTTGGGCCCAGGCCAGAGGTGGGAGAGGAGCTCAGGCTGGGGAGCCTTGCAGGACTGAGGCTCCCTGCTCCCAGGGGACAGGCATGTGAAAGGTCCTACCTGACAAATAATGCCTCTTGTGAACAGATCCCTGCTGGAGATTTGCCCTTAGGCTTCCAGAGGTTATAATTCATTTTGCAGGAAAGACACTGATTCCTTCCTGCTTAACCACACAGCCCCTGGCCCTGGGCAAGGGGCTTTTAAAAATATAGACTTTCTGGGGCGCCTGGGTGGCACCGCAGTTAAGCGTCTGCCTTCGGCTCAGGGCGTGATCCCGGCGTTATGGGATCGAGCCCCACATCAGGCTCCTGTGCTGTGAGCCTGCTTCTTTCTCTCCCCACTCTCCCTGCTTGTGTCCCTCTCTCACTGGCTGTCTCTATCTCTGTCAAGTAAATAAATAAAAAATCTTTAAAAAAAAAAATATAGACTTTCTACACCTCTTCATAGGGAGGCAGCAGAATGATTCACCCCATGCTCTTGCCCAGCCCTTTCTTTTCTGACCTAGGAAAGAGTCCCCGACTTTTTTGACAATAAGCTTTCCAAGCTTCAACATTAAAACCTTCACTTAGTAGCACTACTATTTTTAGGACACTATGAATAAGAAGGCACATAAGCACAGTTATACATTTAATGACATCTAAAATGATTATTTTATTAATACTACGACATGTGTGTACACTTAAAAGCTAGAGTCACATTTTATATTCAGTCCACAGACGGGGTGCAGGGTGTGCCAGGATCTTGGGCCTCTTGCAACAACTTTGCAGTCTCAGCCACAGGCTGGGAACTGCTGACCAACCCCAAACCCAGAGGTCCTGACACTTTTTGAGTTGCCCTTTTAAGTGACAGCTAATTATATTAATTGACGACTCTGTCACAATCCTTATAAACTCTCATCCCAATGGTAGAGCGCCCTTTAATAATTGCCTCCTCCAGTGCCCTTTGAGGGCCAGGCATGTGGAGTCTGCCAGTGCGGGTACCAAGGCGGCAGGACACACAGCTCTGTACTGGGCCCTGTGCCGGGGGTTCTGGATGGGACATATGGCCCCTTTCTTACAGGGCCTGGGGATGGGGGTACTCCCTCCAAGCTAGTAGGTCTCAAACTTCAGGATACATTAGAGTCGGGTGTGTGTGTGTGTGCAGAATCCAAAGTTGCAGAATCCCAAGTCCACCTGGGGAGGTCCAGAAATGACCTTCAGAAAACCAGCAGCCAGAGAGATGTGCAATGAATGTGCTGACAGATGAGAGAGAGAAGCTAAAGTAATTTACAAAACAACACTGAAAGGAGTAAGGATGAATAGAGAATCCAAGTGAAACCAGCACTTTAGCACCAGTGGGCTACAAGCCTGAGATAATTCTTAAAGAGAGAGTTTGAATTGTATAGTATCACAGTACGTTTTATAGTGAGGAAAATAGAGACCGAGGGAAGTCAAAGAATTTGCTTCTATAAGAAGAGTCAATGATGGGACGCCTGGGTGGCTCAGTCGGTTAAGCGGTTAAGCGTCTGCCTTCTGCTCAGGTCATGATGCCCTGGTCCTGGGATCCAGCTCCTTGCTCAGCAGGGAGCCTGCTTCTACCTCTGCCTGCCGCTCCACCTGCTTGTGCTCTCTCTCTCTGACAAATAAAATCTTAAAAAAGAAGAAGAGTCAATGACTGAGCAATTAACCCCCTGCCACAGTCGAAGGGTACTAATTAGGTAGAGAGCAGGAAGCCTTATCATGAGTGCGTGCGTGCTTGTGCACCTGTGTTTGTGTGCACACATGTGTGTGCATGCACTGTGTGTGCGCGTGTGCCTGTGCATGCTGCCGGCAGAGGCTAGCATTCTGGCAATGGGCTTCACATGGCAGGGTCCTAACTCACCTTCAGATGTGAGGGATAACTGTCCCCTAAGTGAGATCCTGTAATTTATTTACATCTGTGAAGTGATGGACTGAGCCTGAGTTCCCTCACAAGAAGGCCTATGGGATTTATGCCATAAATAAATAGCATCACTTCCTGAGAGAGCGATAATCAGCAAAGGCAGAGTTTTCATTAAAACGCACAAATGCTTAGGCTTGGTCCACATAGTGTAAAAAAAAAGCCCAGATCAATGTGATCGTTTATCAATGATAAATATATTTTTATCGTATGTCTGACATTAGGTCTGGTGGGCCTTTCACTGTGAATCCCGCATTATTTATACGTTTGCGTTTTCTAGAGGCTTTTAGAGGACAGGTGAAGTGACCATGTGCGTAGTTGGCGGTACTGGTTTTTCAGGATGCAAGCAGGTTTGGCCTCGCAGTGCCGGGGTCTGGGCTAGGAGCGCGCGGGGAGGGGGGGGAGGGTGCGAAGAGTGCGGTGTCGTTTGTGGCCTTTGTGGAGAGGGGGGAACCGCGGGTGGGATGCGGGATGGGGGACGGAGGCGGACGGCACGTGCGAGTGTGGACGCTGGGAGGCACGAGCGTCTGAGACAGGTGCAGCGGCCTCCCCAAGCCGCTCAGATGCTGAAAGTGTCCTTCTCTGACTTGTGTGAGCAGGAAAGTCGTGGAAGGCGCTGACGCTGTCCCAGAAGAGGCCCTACGTGGACGAGGCGGAGCGGCTGCGCCTGCAGCACATGCAGGACTACCCCAACTACAAGTACCGCCCTCGCAGGAAGAAGCAGGCCAAGCGCCTCTGCAAGCGCGTGGACCCGGGCTTCCTCCTGAACTCCCTCTCCCGAGACCAGAACGCTCTGCCTGAGAAGCGGGGCGGCGGCCGCGGGGCGCTGGGGGAGAAGGAGGACAGGGGTGAGTACTCTCCGGGCTCCGCCCTGCCCAGCCTGCGGGGCTGCTACCACGACGGGCCGACTGGCGGCGGCGGCACCCCGGGCAGTGTGGACACTTACCCGTACGGGCTGCCCACGCCCCCGGAAATGTCGCCCCTAGACGTGTTGGAGCCGGAGCAGACCTTCTTCTCCTCCCCTTGCCAGGAGGAGCATGCGCACTCCCGCCGCATCCCCCACCTGCCGGGGCCCACTTACTCACCGGAGTACGCCCCCAGCCCCCTCCACTGCGGCCACCCCCTGGGCTCCCTGGCCCTCGGCCAGTCCCCGGGCGTCTCTATGATGTCCACTGTACCTGCCTGTCCCCCGTCTCCTGCCTATTACTCCCCTGCCACCTACCCCCCTCTCCACTCCAACCTTCACGCCCACCTGGGCCAGCTTTCCCCCCCTCCCGAGCACCCCGGCTTTGATGCCCTGGATCAGCTGAGCCAGGTGGAACTCCTGGGGGACATGGATCGCAATGAGTTCGACCAGTATTTGAACACTCCTGGCCACCCAGACTCTGCTGCAGGGGCTGTGGCCCTCAGTGGGCATGTCCCGGTCTCCCAGGTGACATCAACAGGCCCCACAGAGACCAGCCTTATCTCCGTGCTGGCTGATGCCACGGCCACGTACTACAACAGCTACAGCGTATCATAGAGTCCGAGGCAGCCAGCCCAGCCCTGCCTCGCCGCAGCCCTCTGCTGCCCGCGCGCTGAGCAGAGGCGACCGCGTAGTGCTACCGGCTTTCCTCCGACCGCCCGGGGTGTGCAGGTCTGAACTGTCCGCGGGGCAGAACGGGGCTCTGCAGATCGGAGTGTCCCTTCACTCCCTGCCGCCTACATTTTTAGTATATTCCTTCAAATGGGTTCTCATTGGCTACACCCTGGGAATAAGGCAAGGTAGTTGCCGAAAGATGGTTAACCGGTAGATTTTCATTTACTTCTCCCGGTACCCCACACGGAAACAACTGTGTGACAATCTCAGCGGCATTCACAACTCCTCTCCAGCTTCTGACCCAGACCGATGGGGTGCAGCCGTCCTGATCTTTGGGTGCTCCAGGTGAGGAGAGGGCTGGGATCCAGAGGACTCCAGATCCGGTCCCAGTTCTGCCTCGGAGGGCTGGTGGAAACGCACTTGGCTCTCTTCCCCTTCCAGCCCCTCCCCCAATCTGTAAAGTGGGGGACAGACTTGACACCTAAGGGGACAAACCCTTCTGCTCCAGGGTTTTCTGATCCAGGATTCTTTCAAGGCTAATTAAAAGGGAAACAAAGTTTGTCTTAGTAAGTTCATTAACGTCCAACCTGGTGATACTTCCGTGTGCGCAGCCCTAGAACACACGGCTTTCTGCACTCGCACTGCCTCCAAAATGATCATGGTCTTTCAAAAGGACTCTTCCAATTTGAGAGACAACATTCGTCTTGATTTGGGAAATTAACCACTAGGGTTGACTGCTTTACTGAAAATGAGATTGAATTCAAGCCACTGGTTTTTAAACCTATTTTTTAAGATATGTTTTTTAATCACACACATTTCGAGAGAATATACACAGCCTGGATATATGCAGTGTATGTGGGACACACACAACACACACACCTTCGTGCACACCCTTAAACGCATGTCTGTGCAGCCTAAACCAGATACTTTTGTTGATATTGGCAATGCCTTGTCAACTCCCTGTTCCGAATGACCCAAAGAGCAGGGAACCTAAAAAGAATTTCTACACAGCAACATCACTTACCTCCAATCTAAATGTGTTCATTTCTTGAGCAAAGTTTCCACGTACTCTCCCCTCTGTAGGTGCAGAAGGAGCTTCCTTCTCCCCTTTTTCCTTTCCCAGGGTTTCTTTTTCTCTTCTTCTCTGTTCTTCCTCCACCCCTGAGTTGCCCATGGATTCAAAGATCCCCTGGCTTAAAAATCCTAAACATGATTCCCATGGCTGAGATGGGAACTCATTCTCCTCGCCAGACAGCTGGTTCTTGGGAACATCTTCAGCTAACACTTCAAAACAACTTCCCCTTCACTAGACTGACTTCCCAAAGAACAGAAAGGCACTGTGATTCAGAAAATGTTTCTGAGCCCTGACCCAAAACATTTCCATCCCTCTCTCAAACCTCCTTTGAAGGAACATACCTAGCAATGAGGGAAAGGACAGTTGTTTGTCTTTTAATTACAGTGTATTATTGTCTGTATGAAATATGTAAGTGTTTTATATATTCTCCTATTTTTAGCTTATATTTTATATTGTTGAGAGATCCTTGTTTTTTCTTCCAAGGTCCTGCTATAAAATTACTTATAAGATATAATTAATCTTTATGCTATTGCTGTATATGACATTTGGTAATAAATAGTAAATCATTGACAGTATGGTGCAGTCCAGAATGTGTATTAATAATCTTGTAAACCGTTACCACAGACATTAAGCTAAACTGTTCCTTTTTTTTTTTTTTGTAAGAACTACACATGCTTTGGAACGGTTGTAGGTATTGATCTGTCTAAAATATTTAATTTAAATAAATGTTTTTGTACCATGACCATTCTATCATTTGAAATATAGTTTTGCAAACAGAAAAGGTTTTCCAGGGAGGCGTAGATGTTATGCCCAGTTCTCCTTTCTAGTACTGGTCAAAATACTTTCTACATCAATTTTTTTATTTTAAAAAGTTATCTTGCAGGGTTGGTTTATTTTATTTTATGAATTATGGTAAAGAGATAAAGCCTAGTTAGAAACAGTGTTGTTATTGAGACTATTGAAAGAAAAGAGCAGTTCATAACCTCCCTGCAGAACCATTTTCTCCTCAGGGTGACTTCACACTTGCAAAGCGGAATGAAGTGATTATCATGTGCTCTGAAGATAGGACGTAAGTTCTGCCCAATTGCTTCCTTAAGGCTGCCACGTTTTTTCCTTCTTTGAAATAATCTAGAAAAATACCTAGCTTTCTCTCTTTACTGTGCACTTATCGATGTGGTATAACAAGACATCACAGGCTTTCAAAACCCGGTGGAATGTTGTGGAGAAGGCAGAGAAGCCCCTGGATTGGTAATTAAAGGATGTAACATCTTGTGAGGTTTAGGATTAAAATCCCAGCCAGAAAGTGCCTGGAAAAAGCTGATGATCACTCAATCCCCTTGCAGGGCGCCCTGCCTGGCTTCTCTCCATGGGGAAGCAGTTGTAACTTGTTCAAGTCTAGGGTAGCCATGTCTTCTCCCAGGCTCTCTGCGGCAAGGAGTAGGTTCTGGGAGGGCCCAAATGGGCATATGTTCATCCTTCAATTCTGATCATAATCTATAGTCATTACTTTAATAGCACTTTATAGATGTAAGGAAATTTACGGCAAGTTTTATGGGCTAATCCTCACCCACGGTCCCAGGTGGGGCCCTGCCATCCATCCACCCCACTGTGCCAGGGACACGGAGGCCCAGGGTGGGAGCTGGTGCAGTTTAGCTCACCCCACTCAGTTGGTGGAGGAGGCTGGAGTTCCAGCCCTTCATCAGATCCATTTGTTGGCAGTGTCAGTCCAATAGTCTAGCGGCTTCATGCCTCTTTTAGCGCCTCACCATGGCATGGAATGGCATGCAGTCCAATTCATACCTCTCACAGCCCCGGGGAAAGAATGAGCAAAAAGGATATTACAGAGTCAGAGTTAGATGAAACCCGAATTCATTGCTGTCTAGGCCCACCGCCGTGGCTGGCTGACAGTGGCAGTCTGCAGGGTCACCAGCTGTCTGGAGGACGCGTCGGGCAGTGTCTGCACAGGACATGGGCCCGCAGCACTGCCAAACGGGCATTTTTCGTTCCAGGACATACTGTGGGGGCAGGAGCGCTGTCCCCGCTGCTGGGAGGGCAGGAAACAGGCAGGCGACGGGGCTGCTCTTTCACTCCTGCTCAGCCATGAGTGAAACAGTTGTGCCCGGAAGCCAGGAGTATTTTGGAGTTTTAGCTGCCCATTCTGAGAACCCACCTGTCCCCAGTGGCAAGAGCACCTTTGCTTTGACTGATGAGAATTGATGGGTCTGCACGATTGCCCTTTTTTTCTCAAATGTAGATGTGACTATTTCCTTCCTCCCTCAGATCCTTCAGTATCTGCTCACCGCCCATGGCACCCAGGGGGAGCACAGAAGTGGGGTCATGTGAATGCAATGAGGTTCCTGCTTCTGGGCTTCTCACTTATTATCCCCGATAATATATTCATATGCCAGCCCCCCCACCCCTACCTTCCCAACTGTATGAGCTTCAGGGCCCACAACACCTGGCTTGGCCCCATGTGAGTCCCCCTATGGCTAACTTTCTTCCTCTTTCCAGAAGCCTTGCACAGCATCTCCCTACCCACCATTGGGTACTTACTGCACAGAAAACCTATTGTTCTCTGAAATGTTTTCCTTTCCCATACTTCTGTGCTTATCCTGGTGCTCTTCCCCTACAGGGGAGACCCTCACTCCCATCACCTGTGTGATGACATCCCACACACCATCCAAGTCCAGCTTACATGTCCCCAAGCCTGCCTGGCAGAGGGGCCAGTCACTGAACTCCTGTAGGTCTTGAGCAGACTTTGGTAACGGCACTTAATGCTTGGCAATGGAATCATCCACCCACATGCATCTTCCCCAGCAGGACAGACACAGAGTAGCTGCTCAAATGTAATATGAATGAATAATAAATAAACGTCTGAGGTATTCCAGTTCATCTTGGTGATAAAGACCTAAAACCTCCTGGGTCCCTATTTCCCTGCCCATCTCTCTGGACACCAACACCCTAGAGCCTTTGTGTGTGTCTCATTCTCAGGGCTCAGGCTGGATGTGATGCATCCTTGGCTATTCACTCTCAACCGCTAGACTGTAGCCTGTAGTAAACAGGCCAGGAATGGGCACAAGGGGACCGCAGGACAATCTCCTCTCCCAACCCGTTCTAGAGCAGCGGAATAGAGCTGAGGTTGGTAACATTTGTAACTGCCTGCTTTCCTTTTGAAAATTATCTCTTGATTTCCTCAGTGAAAGGGATTTGGAAGGAAGGGAGAGGGTAGGAAAGGAGAGAAGGAGGGAGAAAAGTGATATATTTATCTATTATCTATCTATTATCTATCGTCTATTATCTATCTATCATCTATCATCTTTTTTAATCTATCCTTCCTTCCATCCATCCATCCACCCACCTGACCCATCCATCCATCCATATCTGTCTATCATCTATCTTCTACTGATATTTAAATTCTCAAAAGAGACAGTCTTTGTAGAAAGTTTAGAGAAAAAAAGATCATCTCTTATCCACAACTTCAAGACATTGCTGTTAATTTTTTTACACAGGTCCATCCAGTCTTTAGAATTTTGTTTTTGTCTAGCTCTACGTAGACATATGTCTCTTATAGTAGATATTTTTATTCATTAATATTAGGTAAACATTTTCCTGTGCTATTAAACTTATTTTTTCTGCAAAAAGTGTTTTCTTGTCAGTTGAAACAGCAATTTGGAAAAAAGAAAAATTAGCCACTCCATGACTTTGACATAACTATTTTTGATATGCTCATTTTGGTATCCTGAACTTTCCAGGCTTGTATTTGTGTGTTCAAAATTGTACCTGGTGTGATCACAGTGTAGATATAGATACTGCTGGTATTTGGCTTTATTCTCTCAAAAATCATAGAAAAACATAGAAGTTTTGCCGTATTGATAATTATCCTCATATTATTATTTTTGATGATGGCTCAGTATTTCAGAACATTACTGTAGCTTAATTGACTTGACTGCTCCCTTGCTCTTAGATCTTCTACTTTTATTTTTTTCCATTATAAGTAACACTGCAGTGAACATTTCCTTGTTTATGTCTTTGGCTTGACTTCCAACAGGGAATCACCACATCTGGACGTACGAACAAGTTTACAGCTTTTGCTTCAAACTGCTTGTTTGTTGGGTTTCCCAAAGAGTCTCAATTGATAGCTAAGGCACAAAATGCCGCCATTCAATTCCAAAGATGAATTAACTCTTAACAGGAAGAATTCTGAAGACTACTTATGACTGACTAAAATCTGACCATGCTCAATTGGCTTCACTTGTCATGGTGGCTTTGTCTTCCTAAGGACCTATTACGTGCTCGCTGCTGGTTTCCATCGGCAAATTGTGAGTGTTCCTTTCCCCAGACACCACAATGGATGGCATGCCCTTCTCTGAGCATCAAGGTACTATGTAGGGGAAAGGGTTATTCTGTCAACAAAGCAGCTAGGTTGGTTCCAGAGTCCCTCAGAACACAATCAGCACTGCAGCCTGAATTCACAGGGCACTCAGAGCTCTAAACACTCTAGGAGGGTATCTGGAAAATGCCTGGACCTGGAGGCAAGTGTCTGACCTTACCCCATCATTGGATTTTGATGGGAACTTGAGTAAATCCCCGGACCTGTTCTCTCATCTAAGGAGATGGTGAATTTGTAGACACTTGAGAAATTTTAAGCTTTGTATGCATGTACAGGATACCTATTGTCTATTTTAGATTTCTTTAAACAATTTAGTGGTTGGGTTTTTTTTTTTGTTTTGGTTTGGGGTTTTTTTTTGGTTTTTTGTTTGTTTGTTTGTTTGTTTTTAGGCTTGGAGGCTGTTACTAGTTTGAAAAATCTGGAGCCATGTGATTGTCCTACTGGGGTTGCTTGTGTGAGATAAATAAGGGAAAAGGACTCCTATTACATGGCTAAGGGGATTACAGATGACTCACTCAGTTTCCTTGACTGGACGCTGAGTGGGATTGGAGGAGACCATGGGGTCATTTAGACCATTTTCCCACCTCTATTGAGGGCTGCCGCTTAGCCACTCTTGGCAGATGGCTTTCTGTCTGATCTGAGCCCTTCAGAAAAAGGGATCTGTCTCTCTGTAAGCTAGTCTAACAACTTCCATCATCAGAAAGTTCTTTCTTGTACTTCACCTAAATCCTTCCTGCTTTAGTCCAAGTCCTTGTAGGCTTGATGTCATCTGTGGAGAGGGACACGTTTGTCCCCACTTTGCCCAGGTCATCCTCATCCTTGTAGGCTGGTGGTCCTGCTCCTCTACTCTTCAGTGTGGGACTATGTCTGAGGCCTGGGTAGGGTGCAGTTTCCTCCAGGTCCTCTCTGAGGTCTGCATTCCCTTAATCAGATGCTGAACTTTGTAGGGATGTTGGAGGGGCAGGAGGAGGAAGGTCTCTTTGTATGCTACGTAAGAGAGGGAGGCTGGGGATTTCACCAGGGAGTGGGAGCGTGGACTCTGTGGGCACTTTTGGAATGTTCTGTGTGTAGGCATAGGGTGTAGTTATTTCTCAGAGGGTCACACAGCTAGGTCACATGATGGGTCCCCTGGTCCTGCTCACCGTCTTTCTACAGGTCACTCTTCTTCCATCACTCTGAGGGGCTATGGGGTGACACAGGTCTGGAACAAGTGAAGGGGGGCCTTAAAACAACAGGAATGTTCCAGTGGATTCTGGAAAAATCACTGGATTCTGATGAATGAAGAGTTTGCAGCCTCCAGAGGCCTCAGGGAGCTTGCTGTTGCATCTTGGAGGTTCTGATGACAAAACTTAAAGGTGGAGTTGTGACTTCCTTGGAGAACAGGTCATGAGAAAGGGGCAGGTGGCCACAGGCATCTGCCTGCTCTGGCCTGTGTTTCTCCATGCTGACTAGTTCTTATCATGTCAGAGAAGCCAGGGAGGTGCAGAGCTCTTCCATTCCAACCCAACAAGTCCTGGAACCTGCTTTTTCTTCATTCCCTTCCCTGAAAAGCAGAAGCATCAGTGCCACATCTCAGGGCACTGTGAAGGTCAGGGCAAGTGTGTAATCTTTAATCTACAATGAAGTGATTTGTTCTGATGATGACCATCACTCCGCCGGGGGTGTCCTCAAGTAAACAGAATAGTTACATTTTTACTGGAAAGAACATGGGGCTTGAAATTAGGAGTTTCTCATTCTAATTCTGTGACCTTGAAACAAATCATGGAGGTCAGAGCTGGAAGGAATCATTATTATCATGCTGTCAACCCCCAGGTTTGATGAGAAAGGAAATGGAGGCCCAGAGAGGTCAGGGGACTTGCCTGAGAGCAGGCTGTGAGAGTAGAAGCGAGTGCAGGGCTGTCGGGGGAGGGTAGCGATGGGGAGGTGAGGGGTGAGACCCTTCAGGACCCAGGTGGTCAGTCTTCCTTAGCCAAACAGGGTTAGCCTGGGCTGTGGGCGAGGGTGCCCCCCACGGCTCTCTCTGATGGATGGGGAGGGGGTCTTAGCAGTGGGCAGGGGCTAGTGGCATAGGTGCAGGAGTGCTGGGTAATGGGAAGAAGGAGTCCTGGGAATAGGATGGGAGGGGAGGCAGGAGCACTGTGGGTTAGCAGTCCTTCAGAAGACCTCCCAAGTTTCTTCTTGTGCTTCTTGAAACCCAGCTGGTCTTGGTGGGTGCTGGCCCAGGAGACGGAGGCTGGAAACAAGCCTCCCAGAGGACAAAATCCCAGTGCACTCTGCTGGGAGGCAGGCACACAACCCTAGGGTTCCCAGACACTTCAGGGGACAAGTGGTGGCTTCCAAGGGCCAGAGGCTGGCTCACAGGGGCTCAACAAGCCCACCCAGACCTGTCTGGGAACCAGTGGAACCCTGTGTTGTGTTTCTGCCATCCCTGACTACACCCCCCCCCACGCTCCCTGCCTGTGTCCTGGCTGTAGGGACCCCGAAAGGCAGCAGGGGGGGTCAGGGGCGGCAGAGTGGCTGGGAGGCCAGGGTGCCAGGGCACAGCTCCAAGGGCAGCAGGCCATGGCACTCCACGCCACCTCTCCAGTGACTGCACGATGAAGAAGAGAGCAAAGGCGTGGAGGAGGGGCTTTGAGAGGGCGGAGGAGCAGCCAGGCTGCTGAGTATTTTCCTGCCCATGGGAGCTGCTGTGACCAGGAGGAGGAGGAGGATGTGGCCCAAGCCCAGTGTTTCCTGCCTGATAAGCCAGCCCCTCCCTGGGAGCCCTGGCTGGGCCTACCTTCTCGCCCAGAGCCCTGCCCAGGGAGGGACTGGCTGAGGAGGAAAATCACTTCTCCAGATTAGCTCGCCCAGGCTAAGCCTTCCTCCCCCACCCCTGTCCCCACCGCAGCCACAGGAAATGAGGCTGGGGCCCAGCAGCCCAGAGGTTCCCACCTTCAGAGCACTCAGGCTCCAGGCCCAGGGACTCTGGTCTGTCTCAGGGCCCCACTGTCCAAATCCCCCAAGAGCGGAAGTCTTCTTGCTCCAAAGTCAACCATTTCCAAGGGGGGCAGTGACTGCAAAGCTTTCATGTGTTTGTCAGATCTCATGCCTGGAGTTGGGGCCTAGGAAACTGGTCCCTTTACTCACGGTCAGTCCACACAGCAGCCCGCTCCCACCTGGCCAACTGTCCAAGGGCACCGAATGTGGAGGGCTTGGGAGGCGAGATGCCAAGAGGGCCCCAGAGACCCAGCCCCTGCCCTGCTCTGCCCTGACAGGCTGTGTGGCTGCGGTGAATCTCTGACCCTTTCTAAGCATGCTCCCTGCCTGTAACTAGGAGGGGCAAGCCATGTGGGAGCTAAAGGCCTGCCTCCTTCCCAGCATTCATTATCGAGGCCTGGACTCTGGGCAGTCCTGGAGCAGCAGGAACAGTGGCCATCGCTGAAGAGGGTTGGGCTCCCTGAGGGCAGCCCATCCCCACTGAGGGAGGGAGGGGACTAGAGGGAGAGCACCTACTCTTCAGTGTCATCTTGGGCTGGCCTGGCTTCATGCTCCCCTCTCTTCTGCCCATAGAGAGCATCCTCTTCTTGTTTCCCACCCACCATCCTGTCCCCCGAGGCCAGTCTCCACCCTAGGAGCCTGGGTGCCTTGGCTCCAGGTTGGAGACAAGGGTTGTGCGTAGGCTCCCAAGGCAAGGGAGAGATGCTTTTCAGAGAACACTGTTTCGAAATAAGGACAGAGTCCCAGAAAGTGTAGGGGCACTGCTCACAGACACATCCACAGACACAGGCCACCCCAGGACTTCAGACCACCGGTACCAGGTGGACCCCCTACTACACCGATAGGCACTCCCATGGGCCCAGGCCCCAGGTGGGCCACTGCCCTCCCCGCACCCCAGACCTTCTTCCCAACCCACTGGTAAATGCACCCCTCCTCTCCCCTGCCCTCACTGGGAAGCTGATTCTTGGTAACCAAAGTTTCTAAAGGGAGTATTTAATGCCCAGTACAGATGAACACGCACTCGCCTAGGAGAAAACATCTATATTGGTGTGGACAGATACCTGAGTAGGCACACTCATGTGGGTGACCAGGCAGCCCCTCTACTTTCACGTTTGGGGATGCACTGCCATTTATAAAGCACTTTCACATCTGGTATTTCATGTGATCATCACAGCAATCCCAACAGAGGTGCAATGATGCTCCATCACAGGTCCTGGAGCTGATGCTCAGATAGGGCAAAGGGGCTGAGTAAGGTCACATCGCAGGTAAGTGGACAGGGACCCTGCCCGAGGATGCTCTCCGGGGCCTGCTCCCTGAGGTGAGCATCCACACAACCACAGCCGAGCCTGAAGAGCCCAGGGATAGCACAGGAAGGTATGGAATTCCCTGGGCAGCAAGACCGCCTGCATCCTGCCTGAGCTCCCACCTGAGCTGTCAGGCCTCTGTGGTCCTCCCTGATAGGTGGTCTCCTGGTCATGGGATACCCGGAGATGAGAGAGGTGGGGGAAGGGAGAAGATTGGGGTTTACACCTTTTCATTTTATGCTCTGCAGGGCTGGCCTGCTGTGTTGCTGTGTGACCTTGGGTAAATCATTTTCTCTCTCTAGGCTTCCATAAATTAGGAGCTTATACTCAACAGTTTCCAAGTGTCAGGATGCTCTGCGTCTCTGGGCCTGTGAAAAAGAAGCAAAGAAAAGAGGGGAGTTCCCCTCCTTTCTGTTCCTGGCCTCAGCACGGGGAGTAGTCTTTAGGGAGGTGGTCGTGGTGGACTGTCCCTGGGCAGACATCACACTGAACAGAGCTGGAGCTGTGGTTCTGATATCCAGGCCCTGAGCACCTCCTACCACATCATCCCGTCCTGTCTCAGCTGCCCTGGGGGGCCGCCCAGCCTCTGTCACCAGGCTACATCGCGAGGCCCCCAGACACCTGATCTGGCCCTATTCCCATATGTCACCTGGCCCCACCTCCTTGGGACTCTGCCCCATCATACCCATATCACCTGATCTTTCTACCTCTCCACACAGGCTATTGGTCTGGACAGGATGAGGTAAGGGGCCTCTGTCATCTGAGCCCGGCCTGGCAGGTCCTCATGTAACCCTGACACAGGAGCTGCTCTCCCCTTCAGGCATGATCTGATGCAAAGGCTGCAGTTGGTCACCATAGGGATGCTGGGATTCCTCCATGGTTCACGGAGACTTCTGGGCCCTGTGCTGTCAACCCCACTCCAGGCCCTCACCACCGTCACTCACTGGCTATGACCCTGAGCCTCCCCCCTCCAATCCTGCTAGAGGTTCTGTAAGTCCGGAAATGTCTCCCTTTTCCTTAAACTTTTGCCTACAAAATGAAGCCCAAACTTTTCAGAGAACAAACTTTTCAAGCTCCACTCTCCTGGCCAGCCTCTTCTCCTCTGACTCACTCCCCATAGCATAGCCTGTGTTCTGGGCACAGCAAATTTCCAAATAGGACCTGTTTCCTCATACCCCAGTGCCTTTACACAGGCTGTTCTCTCAGGCTGGAAAGTCCTTCTCCCCATCTTCACTCTGTAGATTTGTCCTTCATGTCGCAGGACCCAGTTCAAGTGTTCCCCCTCCCAGAAAGCCTTTTCCACACGCCCTCCACCCATCTGACCTACCCTGTGCCCAGTCCTCACCCCAAGCGAGTTTGCAGCCCCATCTTCTGCATATTCCCACAGGCCTCTCACACAGCCTCTATAGTATGATGAGGCAATCGCTCTGTTTTTGAGCCTCTAATCCTCCCACTAGTCTGGGAACGTGTTTATCTGGGAAGGCGTCTTATTTATCTCTGATTCCATGGGCCCTACTTTGTGTCAGGCACATAGTAGGTGTCCCATCAACCTCTGTTGGATGATAGGACAGCTCTGTATGGTTCAAACACTTACAAGTCTGTCCTCTGCCCAGTGTTTGATCTTAGACAAGTTGCTTTGTTTCTCTGTGACTCAGTTTTTCTGTCAGTTGGTACTGGTTTATATCGAGTTTTCAGATTAGGGTAATAAATAGAAGCAATGGGAATAGCTCAGGAGATGATCAATGGTGAGATAAAAATTTCTATGACAATCACCTTTTGATGATCCCTGGAAAAATTTAATTCTACGCTGGCTTTCTGCCACCTCCTAGCCCGCGTTCATACCCCACCCTTGGCCATCAGTCAGGAATGAAAACTATTTGTAATATTGTCCCTACCAGAGCAGATTAGGAAGAAAATTGGTGCTGCATTGCATTTGGGAAGATTATATATATATATATACACACATATATGTGTGTGTGTGTGTGTGTGTGTGTGTGTGTGTGTGTGTGTGTATGCATTGCATCTATCACAGTAAGGAACTGGCTGTTAATTCTACAGTAATAAGGATGCTAAGTTCACTTTGGAAGTAAATTCAGCCCTTTGGTAAGTTACCTTCTCTAGGCCTAATTAAAAAACCTTTTATTATTTTCTCTTTTAAACATGCTGTGTAGGTACATACAGAAAACTTGGAAATACACAGATACAACGAGAGAGAGATTCCCCCCTATAATCTCCACGCAAAAGACACCTGCTGTTAACATTGTGTGGTATTCCTTTCAGACCTTTTTTCCCCTAGATGTATATGCGTGTTCACATGAGTATTTTCACACTTTATTTTAGAATGTTGGGATTATGTTGTTTGGTAACTCACTTTTTAAGAAAGTGAAAATGTAGCCTGAATATGTTTCTGCATCAATGCATGCCTCTTACTGGATGATGAACTTTCTCTTGTGGGCTTTTCTAGAAGTTGCTTTTCCATTGCCTATGTTACTGGGCCCAGTGAACACCCTGTGGTCTGCTGAAGAAGTCTGAGTCGCCCTAAATGAGGACCTACCTCTTCCACCAGAATGAGCAAAGTACACAATCCCCACCTTTTGAGGTCCAGCCACCCCTAGAACTCCCTCCCATGCATGTTCCCAAGCAGTGTGTGGAGCTTTCTTTCCAGTGGTGTGTATTATGAGAATAAATAGGCATGGTTTTCACTTTCTAAGTATGGGTTTTATGTTCCCCTCTGAATGTCAGTTTTCAAACAACACATTTCCTCCTCTCCCACATCATACAGCTACCTCCCCACACAACCAGCTGCCAGTCAGCTCTGGTGGGAAAGGCTGCTCTAGCACAGGGAGTGGAGGCTCAGATCTGGGCAGCCAGGGACACAGGGATGCCCACTTTCATTGCCATGCTGGGTGCCTGGGAGGGAAGTGACTTGTCTGGGGTTTGTTTAGTGAGTCAGCAGCTTGGCCCGGCTGCCCTGAGAGTGCTGGGAATCGGCCCCAGGCCCAGGGCTGCCAGGCCTCAGCCTCTGACGTGCACAGTCTTGCTCAGGGAGGAAACCTCTCTTCCTGGGAAGGCGGGACAAAGGCCCTGGGGTGCGCGCCTGAGGCTGGAGATGCCTCCCTCCGCTAGAATTTGCACAGGGTGCTTCTGAGTGGTGTTTTCCTGTGTGCATCTTCTCTGTCCAGCCAGACTGTGACTGGGCAGGACATGGTCTTCCTGTCCCCTGTACCCAGGTTGAACCCCTTCCAGCACATTGCTGCAGGGGAAAGAAAGTGTGCACAGAGGGCAGAGACTTGGACCTGGTTCTCAGCTCCTCCACTTGCTAGCTGTGAGAGCCAGAGTGAGTCACCTCATTTCCTTGAGTCTCAGCCTCAGTTTCCTCAGCTGGAAGAATGGGGATACTGAGACCCCCCCACCCCTGTGCCAGGTGGATAAGTGGATTGAAATCTCATGCTGTCATCTAGTGACTCAAAGCAGGCACTTAATAAATGAGCACAGCTCCTTTATGCTTCATCTTGCCATGGCCCATCTGGGAATCACAGTGGCTCCCTACCCTGGGCACATGGCCTCACATTTAGGGCCCTTTTCCATCCTCCTCTCCCCAACCCTTGTCTGCACCAAGACAGGCTTTGTGGAGGGGGCATGGCGCCTCAGTGAACACACAATTTATAGAACAACAGAGCTCGATATGCAAATGCAGCTTCAGGCCAGGCTCCCCTAGTCCCCTTCTTGACCTTGGAGAACAGGAGCCCCCCAGCACTCCTACACAGATATCCTGAGCCCCTGGGATTCCAGCAGCCAGACTTAGGTCTGACACTGCTGCCAGCTCTAGCCGTCCACCCGTCTTCCCAGCAAGGAGCCTTTGCTCAGGTTGGTGCTCCGCCCACTCAGATGCCCCGGCCTGCCCTCCCTCCCTCTGAAGCCTCTTCTCCCTGAGGCCTGCCTTCCCGTGCCCTCCTGGGCCTGAGTCCTGCCTCTCCTGTGACCCAACCGCCCCTGCATGCCTCTGGGCCTGCCACCCTCTGTCGCATACTGCCCTATGGTGTTTTGGCTTCTCCTCCAGATGGAAACTTTTAAAAGAGAGAGATCAAATCAGTGTGATGGCTGATTTAGGGGAAAGGGTGGAGAGTTAGGGTTAGGTCAGGGTTTGAATCTCAGAAGGTTACATACCAGCTCAGGCAGGAAGCACAGGTAAGTTCCCTGACTCCTCAGAGCCTGTTTCCCTGTCTGTGAAATGAGGATAACAAGACAGAGTGCCTGGCCCTTGGGAGGTGCTGAGTATCAGGGTGAAGACGGCTTTTATTGTATTATGTCTGCATTCTCCTCTGCACCTCGCACACCCCAGGGGGTTCCTCAAATGCTCCCCAAAGGAGGAAGCAACACACTGTGGATGGGGGGTAGCTGGTGTGAGTGGCGGGGCCGTGGGGCCGTGACGGGGACACAAACTGCACAGAGAGGCCTTATTGGGGCCAGTCTGAGCTCCACCCAGGGTTGACACCCTCAGCCCTCTCATGGGCTCCCTTCCACACTCAGTTTTAGAGAGTTTTCCATAGCTGCTCACACGGATCAGAGGGTGGCATGTCCAGGGATAGAAACTGGAAAGGGGGGGGGAGGTTAAGATGGCGGAGGAGTAGGGGACACCTTTTTCAGCCGGTCCCCTGAGTTGAGCTGGATAGGTACCAGACCAGCAGGAATATCCACGGAATCAGCCTGAGACGCAGGAAGATACATCTGGATCTCTACAAATGAACATCTCCAGC
>NC_048222.1:81388447-81410713 GCF_002007445.2 Ailuropoda melanoleuca | reverse complement strand
TGTGTGTGTGTGTGTGTGTGTGTGTGTGTGTGTGTGTGTATGCATTGCATCTATCACAGTAAGGAACTGGCTGTTAATTCTACAGTAATAAGGATGCTAAGTTCACTTTGGAAGTAAATTCAGCCCTTTGGTAAGTTACCTTCTCTAGGCCTAATTAAAAAACCTTTTATTATTTTCTCTTTTAAACATGCTGTGTAGGTACATACAGAAAACTTGGAAATACACAGATACAACGAGAGAGAGATTCCCCCCTATAATCTCCACGCAAAAGACACCTGCTGTTAACATTGTGTGGTATTCCTTTCAGACCTTTTTTCCCCTAGATGTATATGCGTGTTCACATGAGTATTTTCACACTTTATTTTAGAATGTTGGGATTATGTTGTTTGGTAACTCACTTTTTAAGAAAGTGAAAATGTAGCCTGAATATGTTTCTGCATCAATGCATGCCTCTTACTGGATGATGAACTTTCTCTTGTGGGCTTTTCTAGAAGTTGCTTTTCCATTGCCTATGTTACTGGGCCCAGTGAACACCCTGTGGTCTGCTGAAGAAGTCTGAGTCGCCCTAAATGAGGACCTACCTCTTCCACCAGAATGAGCAAAGTACACAATCCCCACCTTTTGAGGTCTCCAGCCACCCCTAGAACTCCCTCCCATGCATGTTCCCAAGCAGTGTGTGGAGCTTTCTTTCCAGTGGTGTGTATTATGAGAATAAATAGGCATGGTTTTCACTTTCTAAGTATGGGTTTTATGTTCCCCTCTGAATGTCAGTTTTCAAACAACACATTTCCTCCTCTCCCACATCATACAGCTACCTCCCCACACAACCAGCTGCCAGTCAGCTCTGGTGGGAAAGGCTGCTCTAGCACAGGGAGTGGAGGCTCAGATCTGGGCAGCCAGGGACACAGGGATGCCCACTTTCATTGCCATGCTGGGTGCCTGGGAGGGAAGTGACTTGTCTGGGGTTTGTTTAGTGAGTCAGCAGCTTGGCCCGGCTGCCCTGAGAGTGCTGGGAATCGGCCCCAGGCCCAGGGCTGCCAGGCCTCAGCCTCTGACGTGCACAGTCTTGCTCAGGGAGGAAACCTCTCTTCCTGGGAAGGCGGGACAAAGGCCCTGGGGTGCGCGCCTGAGGCTGGAGATGCCTCCCTCCGCTAGAATTTGCACAGGGTGCTTCTGAGTGGTGTTTTCCTGTGTGCATCTTCTCTGTCCAGCCAGACTGTGACTGGGCAGGACATGGTCTTCCTGTCCCCTGTACCCAGGTTGAACCCCTTCCAGCACATTGCTGCAGGGGAAAGAAAGTGTGCACAGAGGGCAGAGACTTGGACCTGGTTCTCAGCTCCTCCACTTGCTAGCTGTGAGAGCCAGAGTGAGTCACCTCATTTCCTTGAGTCTCAGCCTCAGTTTCCTCAGCTGGAAGAATGGGGATACTGAGACCCCCCCACCCCTGTGCCAGGTGGATAAGTGGATTGAAATCTCATGCTGTCATCTAGTGACTCAAAGCAGGCACTTAATAAATGAGCACAGCTCCTTTATGCTTCATCTTGCCATGGCCCATCTGGGAATCACAGTGGCTCCCTACCCTGGGCACATGGCCTCACATTTAGGGCCCTTTTCCATCCTCCTCTCCCCAACCCTTGTCTGCACCAAGACAGGCTTTGTGGAGGGGGCATGGCGCCTCAGTGAACACACAATTTATAGAACAACAGAGCTCGATATGCAAATGCAGCTTCAGGCCAGGCTCCCCTAGTCCCCTTCTTGACCTTGGAGAACAGGAGCCCCCCAGCACTCCTACACAGATATCCTGAGCCCCTGGGATTCCAGCAGCCAGACTTAGGTCTGACACTGCTGCCAGCTCTAGCCGTCCACCCGTCTTCCCAGCAAGGAGCCTTTGCTCAGGTTGGTGCTCCGCCCACTCAGATGCCCCGGCCTGCCCTCCCTCCCTCTGAAGCCTCTTCTCCCTGAGGCCTGCCTTCCCGTGCCCTCCTGGGCCTGAGTCCTGCCTCTCCTGTGACCCAACCGCCCCTGCATGCCTCTGGGCCTGCCACCCTCTGTCGCATACTGCCCTATGGTGTTTTGGCTTCTCCTCCAGATGGAAACTTTTAAAAGAGAGAGATCAAATCAGTGTGATGGCTGATTTAGGGGAAAGGGTGGAGAGTTAGGGTTAGGTCAGGGTTTGAATCTCAGAAGGTTACATACCAGCTCAGGCAGGAAGCACAGGTAAGTTCCCTGACTCCTCAGAGCCTGTTTCCCTGTCTGTGAAATGAGGATAACAAGACAGAGTGCCTGGCCCTTGGGAGGTGCTGAGTATCAGGGTGAAGACGGCTTTTATTGTATTATGTCTGCATTCTCCTCTGCACCTCGCACACCCCAGGGGGTTCCTCAAATGCTCCCCAAAGGAGGAAGCAACACACTGTGGATGGGGGGTAGCTGGTGTGAGTGGCGGGGCCGTGGGGCCGTGACGGGGACACAAACTGCACAGAGAGGCCTTATTGGGGCCAGTCTGAGCTCCACCCAGGGTTGACACCCTCAGCCCTCTCATGGGCTCCCTTCCACACTCAGTTTTAGAGAGTTTTCCATAGCTGCTCACACGGATCAGAGGGTGGCATGTCCAGGGATAGAAACTGGAAAGGGACTTAGAGGCAGAGTTTCCTACCGGGAAGGCAGCCCTTCCTGCACACATGCACACGCACGCACGCATACACATACACACACACACCTGCCAGCATCACAGTGTGGTGGGAAGAGTGAGGCTGGAAGTTTTGGAAATTTGAGCCATGGGTTGGTGTTTTCCTTGCCAGTGGCCATGACAGTGACCTTGGGCAAATCCCTTCCTTTCCCTGGGACTCACTTTCCTCCCCTGTACTGTGGGGTGGCTGAATTGGATCCCTGCAGCTCTGATATTCTGTGACTCTGAGGTCAAACAAACTTTCAGTCTCAATAAATTAGTGTCAAGGTGATAGTTTAAAATTTCAGATAGGGTGACAGTGGCTGTATGGGTGTAGGGAAGATTACTGTTGAGTAATGGCTGACAGCATTAATTAGTTAATTTGTTCATGTAATTAACCATTTATTTAACCCTTCATTTACCTAGTGTTCTGTGCCAATGCGGCAGATCAAATATGATTAAAAATATGTCACTTCCTGTGCTGAGAGGCATGTCTATTTCCCTACTCCCTTGATTCTGGGCTGGGCCTAACACTGCTTTGGCCAATAGGATACAATGGAAGTGAGTCTCTGTGTGCTCTTTCTACTTCCTCCTGCTTGGAGCCCGGCAGCCATGTTGCAAGAAAATCCAAGAAGCCACATGGAGAGGCCCACTTGGAGGAGAATAGGGGCTCAAAGTCAACAGCATCAGCTGAGCTCCCAGTCAACAACCAGCACCAACTTGCCAGCCATGGAGCTCAAGCATCTTGGAAGTGGATCCTACAGCCCTGGTCGAGGTGTCCTTGCTGATCGCTCGTGGAGCAGAGCCAAGCTGTCCGCATGGACCCTACCCAAATTGCAAAATCATGATCGTTGTTTTAAGCCCCTGAGTTTGGGGATCGTTTGTTATGCAGCAGTAGGTAATGGACACAGACAGAGCTAGTGCTGGTATATGGGGATCCAAAGATGAAGACAGGTGTCTTAGCCTATGCTCTTCCCCAAACAGAACTTAAGACAAAGGTTCGCTGGCAGTGTATAGTGTTTTTGGGGAGTCATCTCAGTGAGCAGGAATGAAAACAAAACGGAGGAAGACAGAGAAGGAGGAAAACCAATATCAGGGGTGCCTCTGAGGTGTCCACCACTGTGGGTGACTGGTGCTTGATCCGACTGGGACATTCTGAGAAGCCCTACCAATTGTGTCTCAATCCTGCCTGCCTGAGGGATGGGAGCGAGAGGCATTTAGCCATGGGCTCCCCACTTCGAATTGGCTGGGTTGTTTCCCAGGATGTTAAGCCCCCTGTACTTTAAGGATGTGCATGCACGAGTGCTGTGCAGGTTCCTGATGGTGCCCCATACCATGACTTCAGAAGGGTCCCCAGGCAGGAAGCAGGAGGCATTTGGTGTATGCTGGAGATGAGGTGTTGTCAGCATAAAGTAGACAAAATCTGCATGGGAGAGTTTTTTGTAGCCTTGGCACAACTCAGAGCTGGGGTAATGAGAAGAGTAGGTGGCTCACAAGAGGTGTCTAGGATGACATGGAACTTTGAGGAGCTGGCTGTCTAGTGCCACCTCTCAGCCTGTGGTAGTGGCCATTCCATGAAGCTGTCAGCCTATCTCAGCTGCCCCTGAAGGCTGGAGTTTATCCTGGGGTTTGAGTCACAACCACCAGCTGTCTCCTGGTTCAGATTTTGAAAACGAGTGTCCTCCAGACACCTAAGATGTCCAACTGGTATTGTCCTTGAGACAGAAGCCACTGACTCAAGTTAGTGCTTCTTGTCAAGAGCCTTGAGCAGCACCACCCACTTTCACCAAAAAGTCTATCTTTTTGCTAGAAAAGTTCCAAAGCCTTTGTCCACCTGTCTGGCCTAATTCATTCACAAATGCATTAGGGACATTTGGGATTCAGAACCCAGATGCCAAGGCTGGTTTGCTCTAGAGGCTCTGGGCAGTTTTGAACTGTGCCACTTCCTCTGCTGTGGGGTCATGGAGGTGACATTTCCAGATTCTTCTGGATGTCCAGAACCCACAGGAAGAGCAACATCCTGAGAAACTCTTCTGGGATGATGGGGGGTGGATAACATAGTCTTACTGTATCAGGTTCAGAAAATGATTTCCCTGTTCTCACTCTGGCCCAGGTGCCTGGGAACCTTGGCTGAGAGCCATGCTGCTATGTTCTTAGAATGTTGGAAGAGGAAGGAGCCTCAAAAGGCATACGAGTATCACCTTGCACCTCATTTCACACTTGTGGGAACTGGGAATGGTCTCTGTTTTCTCAACCCTTTGAGTAGGTAAAAATAACTACAGAAAATGTTAGAAAGCCCTTTCAGTTCTTTAGAGGATGTTTTACAAGTACCACTGTGAGGCATTATAATAAGGCATAAAGAATTGATAGAAGTTTGGACTTAATGCATGTTATGATCAACACCCTATTGAATGAGTAGAGGGTGATGACACTACTGTTGGGGGAGACGTTTCCTGAAGAGGCAACAATGATGACTGGTGAATTCTGTGTAGTGTTGCTCAAATCCTCCATTTGCCTTTGACTTTGTGTGTGCAAGTTCCCAGGGCAGAGGTTCAATCCCCTGGGCCCTGAATGAAGAGTAGATGCAGTGGCCTCATTCTGTGTCCAAGTCCAGACCAAAAAGAGTGGCTTATACCCAGATGCCACTGCACAGGTGCACAGAGTGGTAAACGTGTACAGGGACTGTGCCCTTTGAAGCGGTGGATGAGCCAAGAGCTCTCATCTAGAGGAAAGAAGTTCTGGTTGCTTCTGCTAAGGCTTCACTACCTATTAGTTGCGTGATCTTGAGCCATCATTTTACCTCTCTGTCTTCATGTCCTCCTCTGTCATGGGGGAAGCATTCCCTGCCCTGCCTGTCTTACTGACCTCAGTCAGATAATGGATGTGTGCACATTGGCTCAAACCACTGACAGGGGAGAGATGCCTCTAGGGTGACAAGATAAAGGAAGAACTTTTCTTTCTTTCTTTTTTTTTTTTAAAAGATTTTATTTATTTATTTGACAGAGAGAGACAGCCAGCGAGAGAGGGAACACAAGCAGGGGGAGTGAGAGAGGAAGATGCAGGCTCCTAGCAGAGAAGCCTGATGTGGGGCTCGATCCCAGAACACTGGGATCACGCCCTGAGCTGAAGGCAGACGCTAACGACTGCTCCACCCAGGCACCCCAAGGAAGAACTTTTCAATCAATATCTCCCCCTTCTCTTTTGCTTCCCTTTGCATGTATTCTTCCCTCTCCCAGGCTGGAATCATAGCTACCTGCTGCTCTGTTCAGAACACTTCCTCCTCTCTAGGAAAATCCATGAATTAATCAACGAGGCTGGGGGGCATGGTGGGTGGGGTGAGAATAGAGTATTTTGATTAGTCCAGCTTGAGTCATATGCCCATGCATGGCCCTACCACTGTGGCCAAGCACAATGGAGTACCATGCACCCATCCTTCAGCCTGGAAGGGAGGCACTGTGGCTAGGAACCCCTCTCAGAAACACTTGATTGGGACAGAAGGAGCAAAATAGTTCTTCAAAGGAGCTCTTGACCTAGATAGTCAGAACTGTAAATGCCACTGAGGTGCAGGGCTACTTTGCCAGCTCACCTGTAAGCCAAGTAACTGTAAGGTGGCATCGGTGTCTCTGTTGTTAGTCCTGTACTTCAGTTTCTTTATTTTTTAAGATTTTATTTATTTATTGGACAGAGGGAGACACAGCGAGAGAGGGAACACCAGCAGGGAGAGTGGGAGAGGGAGAAGCAGGCTTCCCGCCGAGCAGGGAGCCCGAGGTGGGGCTCGATTCCAGCACCCTGGGATCACGACCTGAGCCCAAAGCAGACGCTTAACAACTGAGCCACCCAGGCACCCCAAGTACCTCAGTTTCTATGGGAAGGAAGAGGAACTGGAACCCTGCTCCACTTTGAGTACCCTAGTCAAGAAGGATGAGGACTTAATTTCTTTCCTGTCACTGAAAATGCTGATGTCTTTTAGATAAAATCTCCCCTTTGAAACAGAGATCACAGGATGAGTGCTTCTTCCCATCTCCCCATCGTGGTTCTCTTTTCCTAATCCATCCATGCAACCACCCTGAACTGGTGGCCTTTGGCAACACTCCAGTCTCTGAGCCTGCAACATGCCCAGATGTGTGAGGTGGAGAAGACACAACAGAGGTACAATGGCTCCTGGCTCTCATAGGAGTTGCAGACTAGCTGGTGGCACAGCTGGCCAACAAGCAACAACAGTGCAAAGGAATGAGTGCTTGAGAGCTGCTGGGCTAGAGGAGCTTGGGATGCCCGGTCTGGGGAGATGAAAGTCCTCGCTTTTGTGGACTTCTTCTCCTCACACCCTGCCTTTGCCAGACTGACAAGCCTTGAAAGGAAGTAAAACATGGATGTGAAGAGTATGAACGCTGTCTATAATGCCTGGTGTTATTTAACCCCTGCTCATCAGTTTTCTCATTTATGCAATGGGGATGATAATACTAGTATGTACATCATAGGATTGTCATGAAAATAAATAATGTGACTACATAAGAAGTGCTTACCAGAGTGCCTGGCACACAGTGTGTGTATTCGACGCATGTAACTGGTTACCATGTGTCACACCCAACATTTTTCCTTGTTTATTCATTTTCTCTCACTCTTTCTCTGTCTCCCCACTAGATTAGAACATTCCTGAGCAGGGACTTTTTTACTGTTTGGTGAGGTATTCTTAGGGCTCAGAAGAGTCGCTAGCACACAATAGGCACTTACTAAATATTTGTGTATTGCATACATGATAGCTAATATTATACTTGGCTTGAATTATTTTAATAACCTCCTTCCTGGTCTCTTTCCAGTCTCTATGTCCCTCCAATAATTTTGCTCCCCTGCCTAAACCTTTTTTTTAAAAAAAATATGAGGTATTTTCTTTTTTTAAAAAAGATTTATTTTACTTATTTATTTGAGAGAAAGAGTGCGCGAATGTTCATGGGAGCGGGAGGAGGGGCAGAGGGAGAGAATCTCAAGCAGACTTCCATGCTGAGTGCAGAGCATGACACGGGGCTGGATCTTACAACCCTGAGATCAGGATCTGAGCTGAAATTGAGAGTCAGATGCTTGCCAACTGAACCACCCAGGCACCACTCCCCTGCCTAAACCTTTTCTTTTTTCCTTTTTAAATTTTTATTTAAATTCAATTAGCCAGCATATAGTATATCATTAGTTTTTGGTGTAGTGTTCATGGATTCATTAGTTGCCTATAATATCCAGTGCTCATCACATCACGTGCACTCCTTAATGTCTAAAACTTTTAAAGGCTCCTTTCCTCACAAATCAAGAGTCCACACTCTCTTCCTCTTTTGCATAACCTCCCCACCCCCGTACCCCACGTGGATGGCTTTGTCACTTGCCCTTGTGCTATCCGTGTAGCCACCTGGCACAACCCACTTGCTGTCCTGGCTCCTGCTTTTTCTCTTCCAACCACAGCCTGTAATATGCTTTTATTTTCTTGCTGTATAACGTACTTTCTCCTATTTCCCCTTCACTTAGAATCTTAATTATCTTTCAAAGCCCATTTCACATTGTCCTTCATTTGAGAACCTCTCCTTGATCCCTCCTCTAATACTCAATTTCTCCCCTTTCTGTGTCTATTTTAGCATTTGCCTCCTTCTTCCTAGTGTTAGCATTAGCGGTGTATGCATCTGCCTCCTGTTTGGACTGCAAGCTCATTTAGGGTACTAATTGCCTTTTTCGCATCTTTATATTCACCACCTATCCCAATGTCTGGCATATAATGGGCACTTAATATGTGCCTGTTGAACAGCCTCAGTAACAAAGTTCCTGTCACCCCAAAGTTACTTGAGTTCTGCACCTGCTTATGGTCTTCATATCTGGCATGCCAGCTGGTGAATATCTTGTTTATTTAATCACTTCTCCATGCTCTGCATTTGAACCTGAGCTCAAGGATGGCAACCTTGTCTATCTTGTTTACTCTTGAGTCCCTAGTGCCTAACAGCATCCAGAATGAACAACTGGTCAAGTGATATTTGGGGAATGAACAAATGAATTCCAACTGGCTCCGAAGCGCAGTGTGTTTGTGGGAGGAGTCTGACTCTGTCCTGTGGAGTTGTTCTTCACTTTTTCCCATCCCTCCTCCACCCTCATTTCTACTTTCTGACCTTCTTGGTACGGGTCTGACCTCTGTATGCCCAACAACAAATTCGAGGTATATTTCTGCTCCATGTTTTTTCTTTTTTATTTAGTAAGAACATTGATTTTTCAGGCTCCTCCGCTATGAGCCTGCTTCTTCCTCCTCCCACTCCCCCTGCTTGTGTTCCCTCTCGCTGGCTGTCTCTATCTCTGTCGAATAAATAAATAAAATCTTTAAAAAAAAAAGAACATTGATTTTTAGCAACATTTATATATTGGAAGTGATATTATCACCTCAAAAACAATTACTTGTGTCTGTCGTGTTGAAATTTTAAAAAGCGAATTTCCAATGGTATTCACAATATTGAGACATGGTTCATCTTGAACAAAATGAATTTCTAAAAACTTTGATTGCCTGAATTAAATGAAAAAAAGTGAACTGTTGTTGGAATTACCAGATTTTTTTTCCTATTGATGCATATGATTCCATGAATATAACACTGGCATCATTTCACCATGTGTGACTTTCTTCTCTGGGTGTTCCTATCAAATAAACAGTTACCACTTCACTCTTAGCATGTGTGCAAGAAAATTTGGAATTGACAAATGTGCTAGGCAGGTTCTCCAGAAAAACACAACCAATCAACAGAAGATTATATATATTCATGGAAGAGATGTCTTATAAAGAGTTGGCTCACATGATTATGGAGGCTGGCTAATCCCAAATCCTCACAGCTGATGTCACAGGCTGGCAAGCTGCCATAGAAAGAGGAAATGCTCATGTTCCATTTCAAATGCTGTGAGGCAGGGAACATTCTCTCTTACTCAGGGACGGGGTGGGGCGGGGAGGTCAGTGTTTTGTTTTATTCAGTGCTTCAACTGACTGGACAAGGCTCACCCACATTAGGGAGAACAATCTGTTTTATTTAGTCAGCCAATCCGAATATTAGTCTCATTCAAAAACACCCTGACAGACACACCCAGGATTATGTTTTACCAAGATTTTATCTTATTTTTTTAAGATTTTATTTTTTTATTAGATTGAGAGAGAGAGAGAGAGAGAAGGAGCAGGGGGAGGGGCAGAGGGAGAAGCAGATTCCCCGTTGAGCAGGGAACACGATGCAGGACTTGATCCCAGGATGCTGGGATCATGACCTGAGCCGAAAGCAGATTCTTAACCCACCGAGCCACCCAGGTGTCCCTGACTAGGAGTTTAGACAGTGTTCTTAAAGTCACTGATGACCTTTGAGTTAGGTGCTGATGCTCCCTGAGCAGATTTGAGTCTGCTTTTTATGTAGTGATATCACCATGGTTCTCAGGGCAGATGGTAAATGCTGATAACCATTTTGGGCATGTTACAGTTTTGCCATTAACTTTATTGAAAAAGAGAAAGATATTTACATTTTCATGACTCGTGCACTTTCTTTTTTTGTGGAACTCATTGCTACTGAGGGTTTATTGAAAAATGAAAATGCAGTAGCAAACACTAAGATAAATAGTTGTAGATTGGTACTACATGGTAAGTGGGAAAGTAGCTACAGCAAGGCTGCTCCCATTACTGTCTATGAGCCCTGGAGCAAGACTGCTGCCTTCTAGATCCTGCACATGGTGCCTGTCTCTGCTACTTTCCCCACTGACCTGGAGCCTGGCGGCCTGTGGCTTCCTGCACCTTGAAGACCATGGCATAACTGGCAACAGCAGAAACATTGCGTCTGTATCTTCCATCTATCTCAGTGGGGAATGACTCTCCTCCATTGCTTGTGTCCATGTGCATTTCAATGTCTAGGGGGAGCTGCATGTGGTGGCCCTGAGAGGGTTGCACTGGGTTGGGAAAAGACTGGGAAGGAGAGGCAGGTCAGCCCTCATCATCTCTCAGATTTAACCTGGAGTTTAAGTGAAAACTCACTTGCTCACTGCACACGTCACTCACACACCAAGACATGCAACTGTGGCAGGAGCTGGAAGTACAAGGGAGGTGTACCGATCCGATCTTGACTTCTTTTAAAGCAATTCTTAATAGGACTCCATTAAGCAATGACAAACTAGGCAGAACACCAGGACAACAGGCAGCAACCGGCACCATCCATGACAGAGCATTTGGTCACCTGACCTACAGAAGCTTTATCCTTAGGCTCTAAGGGATGATCCAGTCTCAGCCCAGTTTTAGGCTAGTTTCTCTGTTTGGGGTTTCCATGTCTGTGTTGTGTCAGCAGCCAGGCCTTGCATGAGCATGGGGGCACAGGTGGGGACTCTGCCCTCCCACAGTAGACTTTGGGTCCTCCAAGAGTTGCAGCAGAAGACTGCTCAGTGCTCCTTCCTCAGGTGGGTGGGAGGGAGGGGTTTCCCAAGGGGACCACCCATTCTTTGGTCTTACCTTGATGTAGAAAGCCCAATTTTAGCTCCCAGTGTATATGGGGCCTGAGGCCTCCACTCCCATCCCCACAGAGACCTTAAATCCACTTGTTGCTGTGGCTTCTTTCCTGATTTCTGGTTCCTTGTAACTTCCCTGTCCCAGCCTCCTTCTCAAATGCAACTCAGCTACCCATGAAATGGATATTGAGTAAGTACTGATACCAGAACATCTACATGTTTGAGTAGGAGCTGGAGGAGGCACAGTGCTTAGGGTGTTCCCCTCCCTCACAGACACCAGCCCCCAGGCCTCTTCTGCTTGTCCTTGAGTAGATGACACCAAATGATTGTGGAAGTCAGATGGGTACAGGGGTGTTTGTTTTCCTTGCTAATTGGGGAGAACTCTTTTTTTTTCTTTTTGAGATAGCAAGAGTGCACACACAAGCAGGACGGAGGAGCAGAGGAAGGGGGGTGGATATTAAGCAGGCTTTACGCCCAGAGCAGAGCCCAATGCAGGTCTTGATCTCACAATCCTGAGATCATGACCTGAGCCTAAATCAAAAGTCGGATGCTTAACTGACTGAGACAACCAGGTGCCCCTGGGAGAGCTTCTTGAGGGTAGAAACTTCATGCACAGGGCTGAGCCCAGTGCAGGATTCCATAGGGAAGGCAGGCAGGAGAAATACCTACTTCCATCACATGGTAGAGCCTACAACTCTGCTTTTGACCTTGACAGGAGGGAGGAGTGTTTTGTGTCTGAGAAATTTGGTGAGATTCTCAATACCTCTTTGGACAGGGAAAGGAAGTTCCAGGATTTTCTTAACATATTCATTCATTCGTTCATTCATTCTTCCTTCACTCCCCAAATATTTTTTAACATCTACACCTAGTGTATGGTTGAAACACTAGCCCTGACTCCAACTGGTTAGGGAGAAGAGCTGCCCCTGAAGGAGGGGGAGGGCCCTGCAGGCTGACTGTGTGGACACAGGACTGCAAAAGCCACTTTCTACTCCTTCACAGCCACTACAGGGAGCACCCGCTCCCTTGCTGGAGGCCTGGCTGGTGCTAGAGGAAGATCCTAGCCAGGCTGTGGGTCCACCCATGGGGGTGGTGACCAGGGGCTCCCTTGGCAGGAGTGCTCCTGGGAAAGGTCTGGGTCCAGGGGGAGGACAAGACCAATAGACCACTGTCCATAGCTCAGGGTCGGAGTGTCCTGAGACTGAAAGTGTTCAACGCCTCAGGGGTCCTGCATGTCTATCTGGACACTGGCAGGACAAGGCTGGGACCCTGGGTATGGATGGGATGGTTGAGCCCCCATCCATGTGGGAGAAAGGCAAGGCAAGAGGGAGCTATTTATCCTTTTATACTTGATTGACCAAGTCCAGTGTCAACCATTACTTCCTGTGTCTCCTGGACATGAGAACAGTGCTTTCAGCCCAGCTTCTTGTCAGGCTGGCCAGGGCATCTGATTCTCTGCTGCCCCAGCATCAGGGGTCTCCAGCATATGGCCTGGGCTGGAGCAGTGACCACCTGCCGCTTCCACTTCCTTCCAAACACCTACACATACTCATGCACATGCATGCACACGTACTTATAAGCATAATTACACCATGCATGCACACATGTGCATACACACATACACGTCTCATCCACACAAGCTGCAGGAGAGTTTTGCGATCCTGGTCAGGCCTGGGCAAAATAGGATGGCAGCTCTTATACTTCCCTCTGGGTCATCATGGTTTCAGCCACACAGAAGATGTGGATGTTAAAAAAATGTGAAATATGGATACATTAATGGATGAGTGGATGAAGGGATGGATAATTTAAGAAAAACCTAGAATTTCCTTCCTCTGTCCAAAGAGGTACGGGAAAGCTTATGGAACTTCTCAGATATAAAGCATACTCCCTGCAGCATCCAGGTAAGACAGGAGAGTGGGGGGCCTGCTCCTGGTGAGGCCCCTTCCCAGCTGGGGACCTCTTATCTCCTGGACTTCTGTCAGAGAGCTCCGGGTTGGTGACATGTCCCCTCGGGGCTCCCTCTCTCTACCTGAATCCAGCTTGGCCTCCAATAGCAGGCTGATTTTGCCTGGAAACACATGAGCCAGGCATATGTTGGTTACAAGACCCCGACGACAGCAGTGGTGAAGGAGAGATGGTGGGCATGAGATGGGTATGGTGCATGATGGCCCGTCCCGTCTTCAGCAAGGACACAGGGCAGATGACAGAGTGGGCAGAGCAGGTCACTGGCTTGGGAAGAGGCAGTGAGTGGTAATGACCTTTCCACCCTGATCCTGGAGGCCACAGTCCCCTGTCAGTTACATGGCTGCTATTAAGCCACCTATTACAGGGTTTGTGCCCCTGTCGCCATGAGGCATGAGGCTGTAGGGAAAAGAGCACAGAAATAAGAGTCCAGACACCTGAGTTCTAGTCCTGATTCTTTCACTGCCTCTTGTGTGACTTTGAAGTGGGTACTTGACCTCCTTGAACCTTGAACCCCTTGAGAAATGGGGATAGTCAACCTTGGCTCATCTTTCTCTTAGGGAAGATGGGACTCCCCCAGGTTAGAGTGGGAGAAAGACCTGATACCGGCTGGCAATGCCCCCACCTGACAGAGAGAGAGAGCTGGGACCCAGAGACTAAAGGGATGTGGGCAAGTTCACACATCAGAACAGAGGCAGAGCTGGGTTCAAAGTCAGGTCTCTGGCTTCTAGGGCAGCACTGGGTCCCCTGCTTCAGTCTAAGTGATGTAGGTTCTCACAAAAGGAAGAGTTTTGCAGAGGCTCTAGGCAGCTCTAGGTCTTCTAGCAGGGAGATGGGCACGTGCATAACAGGCTGCAGGCAGGCAGTCCTGTTGTACAAACTGCAGAATTGAAACAGAATCCCAGGTCCTGTTCCCACGCTAGCCAGAGAACCACTGTGTTAGCTGGAAGGCCTTCCTGGTGTCTGTTGTTACCCTCACTCTTACCCACTTAAACCCATTGGTCGTGGTTCTGTCTTTAACGTCTAAACTCAGCCTGAGTCAACAAGTGGTGTTTGCCTGCCCATGGAGCCCGAATTCTGTGCTCAACATAGAAAGACAGCTTTCTTCCCCCATGCAAGGAAAATCTGTTTGGGTTGGATTTTCATGGGGTAGAATATGGAGAAAGAAAGAAGAGAGGGGAAATCTGATGACTGTTGTTTTGTTTCTTTTAATCACTAGAAATCTCTGATCTACTGGGTGCTGAGCATATCACATGTTTTCATAATTGTCAATTGCTTTTCCTCAGTCAAAGTCTTCAGTCAATGGACACCAGGGGCTCTCTACTTCTTCTTTGCTTTTGCTTTCTTTCCTTTGCTTGCTTTGTTGAACTTAAGAGATTCATCTTGGCCTGGCTGGCCAGTGATTGCAAGTGGGGAAGGGATAGGAGCATTGAGGTTCAATGTCTTCTTCTGAAGTTTCAGATCCAAAATATCAAAAGTTATTTGTATCTCATACTGAAGCAGCTCCTTCAGGCATTCGATCTGGATATGAATGGCCTCACTGACGAGATTTTCTAACTCCTGGAAGAAATGGAACATGACTGATGATCAGGGCTCTGGGGAAGGCTGAGGCCATCTGCACATAGAGTCCCTCCACAGGATCCAATTCTGAACACATCATCTCCTTTTTTTGGACTCTAGAACTTTCCATTTCCACCACCAGCTCTCTTGGCCACCCTTCTCCACCCTACCCTGTGCTCTGAGAGGCTTATAAGGGCTGCCTCAACTGTCTACCTTACCTCTGGCTTTAGGTTGAGTTCAGCCAATGGGAGGAACTGGCAGGAGATCTGAAGCTGGAAAAAGAATGAAGTGTCTCTCCTCCTTCCTGATCTGCTGTGGGTTGGCCATGGCTCTAATCCTCTACCTACAGCTACACCTCCTACCCCATGGCCCTCTCCCATAGCTCTCTTTTTGGGTTCCAATGACTTTCTTTCCTTCTCCCTTCAGGCCTACTGTGCAATAATCCTGTTTGAATGGGTCATTTATTACTAATATTGTTCTGGGCCTTTAGGCCAGTCCCGTATTCCCCTACCTTCATCAATGGATGTTCCTTTTGGATATCATCCCCCTTCCTTACCCTCCTGCCCTTATCTCATTCTTACATCTCAAAGTTCTAGTAGCAGGCCTCATCAGAAGAAACAGGGCAAGTTGCTCAGAGAGTGGGCATGTCCCCACCAGCCAGCCATGGGGAGAATGGAAATTCAGCCACTATCTGCCATGTTAAAAGGAGACCCTCTCTTTCATCTCAGTCAGGACAATGGCATCATGGAATCCTGGAGACATGGACCATGTATCTGTGTTTTTCCAAATTCCCTGACTGGGCAACCAAACATCTGAGGAAAGTCTGTGCTTGTCTTGAGGGTGTTGGGGGATGTACTTGGAGTATCTGATTGCCTAGAAAACATCTCTTTGAGATCTCACATTCTAATTTAAAAACTCATGCAAAATCTTACATTTGTCCTGGAATATTTTCTTGGTTGTTTTTCTATAAAAAATAATGTTCTTCCCCTAAGTCCTTGGGGAGGATTGTGCTCCAAGAGGATACATCATGTTTATCCTATGATGGTCAGTGTCCCCAGCTCAGGCACAAGACTAGAGGCATACAGTGGAGAGGACTCTAGTCCACAAGCTCCACCAGGCAGGGACCAGCAGCAAAGTAATGAGGGCTGGCAGGGGAGATGGGAGGGGCAGGGAATAACAGCTGTGCGAAGAAGCAGGAGTGGGAGGGAAGGCAGCCCCTTGCATTTGTGGCCTTGTCCACATATTCTAGAGTAAGGAACCCCAAAGTGGGTGGAGACAGGCTGCAGTTTAGTTCTGTTGGGTCCTTCCTTGCTGGACATTTTAATGCACTAAGATTGCATGGCAGCCTGATGTGCTATTTCTCTGGAAGACTTAACTTTAGAAGAGCCTCATTTGTTCTGTTGTGTTGATTTCTCTTTAGAGATTTTCCCCATGTTTTATATATATATTTAAAGGAATACTTCATAAGACCATTCACTCTTTGGCTGCCAATTTAGAAACCTTTTGGAACATATAGGTTCTGGGACTCTCCACCACCTCCCAGCCCCAATCCCACCAACACACGCACACAGTTGTGTATACACATATGCACAGACTTGTCTCTGTGTTCAAAGATGATGTGATAGTGATGATATAAGTGCCTATGTCTAGCTTAAAAAATGAATTTGGACTCTGCCAGGCCCTTAAGAATTTGGTTGCCCTGGGGCCATGCTAGTTATCATTTATTAAAGACCTGGTCATTGAGACTCTGGCTCTTGGAGCCTCAGTGGTCTTAAGACTGGTCAACAGGGCAGCCCAATTTCTTAGATACATGCCAGATTCTTCTAGGTTCTCTCTGACCCACCAGCCCCACCTCTTGGCCTACCTCATCATATCCCCACCTTGGGCTGTCCCCAGTGGTCCTTCCTTCCCTCATCATCTTCCCCCACCCCCAGGCCTTGATAGATGAAGGGCACTGAGAAAATCTGTGGTGATTCAGAGCCTGGGGTCTTCTTTAGTGGAATCTGTCAGTGATGAATGTTGCAGTGGAAAGAACTTGGACTTCAGGGTCAGCCAGGCCTCAGTCCAAATGTAAACTCTACCACTTGCTAGCTTGGTGACCTTGGGCATGTTAATTAAATTGTCTGAGCCTCACTCAGAGAATACTGAAATGGGGACAGGAATAATACCTCACAGAGATGTTTCATGAAACATGCACACAAGTCCTGTGGCCCATGCTCAGTGCCTGTCCCCTTCTCCCCATCCCATGTATGCAGACAATGGTGTCCTGGCTGTGAGTGTGACTCCAGCTGCCATGTTTTCTTGGTAGGAACAGGCATCTGTATGTGGCAAGGGAGCATCCTCCTACCTCACAGGCACAGCCTTACCTCTCTCTTCAGAACCCGGCTGGGCTGCTCAGGCCTCTCTGAGAACGTTCTCTGTAGCTTGTGCTCCTGCTCCAGGTGCAGCGCCTCCTTCAGGATCAGCATATTGGTGCGTTTTTGCACCTCAGCCATATTGAGCTCCGCCACCTGCTGCTCAAGCTGCCAGATGCCCCTGTCCATGCCCTTGGCCAGAGGGAGGGGTTGGGGAGGCGCACACACTTCCAGGTGTGTGACGGTCAGGTTGACTTCCTGGTCCTGGCCCAAGACATACTGATAGAGTTTGTAGTGGTGGATGAAAGTGTTGTGAATGTAGTCGCAGAGGGCCAGCAGGTGGGTGGTGTTGAACTGCCCCTGGTAATCTCTGAGTTTGTTTCCCAGGATTGTCACAGCCTCAGTGATGGAGCAGCCTATGGGCACAGAGGGGCCAAGTGTTGAGTGTGAACAGAGGTAGAGCTGTATTGATAGCTGATAGATAGAGGCTCTAAACCCAGGCCCTATGAACCCAGAGTCACGTCCTACCAGCTATCTTATATTAGCATTTATTAGCTCTTAAAAGCTATGGAGTATATCACATTTTCCCTTTTGCCTTGGCTTCTAGGAAGCTCGGTGCCAATTTTATGTAGTAACTTACATTTACCTCATTTTTATAGGATTATCCCACTCCTTACATATATTTTGACTTTTAACTCTCATTTTAAAGGTTTACTTCAGCTGTGCTTTATATTGTTTCCACTTCAAACCCTTTGGAAAGGAGATGAGGGCATGAAAAAGGGATTCTGGTAAGAGTGGAGCAGGAGATGACTAGAGAGAGAGATGTCCAGGCAACTGTTATCCTTGAGATGGTGTTACAGAGTTAAGTAAATATTATTTCTACCATGCAAAAATCTGCTCCAGAGTTACACCATGGGCAATGCTTTTCTGAGCAAACCATCTTCTCCCATCCCCATCCATTCACTCCTTTTGCTCACAACTCCATCAAAAGGGGTAGTGACTCTTCCCAGCATATGATTGGATCTTAACACAGGGGGTGGTTCAGTAAAGGGTCATGGCTAAATGATGTGTATGCCCTGGTGAACAGACATCAGGTTGAGTGAGAGGCAAGACAAGGGACGGAGAAAGAACATGCCCCAGTGTAAGGGTAACTGGGTCCTCATACAGATGCCATCCCTGAAGTGCACTGTAAACTCAGTCAACTGTCTCTTGCCCTCTGACTCAGTGTCTACATCTGCAGAATGGGAGCTTGGGCCAGCTGACCACCAACTCACATACTTTTGAGGATTCCACAGTTTCATCTACTGAAGATATAGACCAAATGTTGGATGCAAGGAGCCTGGCTTTCCTCCTAGAGTGGAAGCCCAGCCTATGTGTAGATCCCTTTCCTTGTTTCTCTTGTGTGAGCCCCCCATGGGGCCCTGCAAGAGTCTCCCACCTTCCTAGCCAGAGGGCTCCATGCTCCTGTAGGAGGGGCAGTCTTAGTCTTGCCCATGTGGTTGTTTGTAAAGTTCTCCACAGCCCACCCGCATTGTATGTTCATTTTGGCTCCTCAATCTTGGCTCTGTGTGGGAATATTTACCTTAAATCTCCCCAGATTACTGAGATGGTAGGTCACCACTGTCTTAGAAAATAGTAGTAGATGGAGCACTACTCCACTTCAAGCCTCATTAAAATGTGCTGGGAAGCGTGACTTGGACGTAGACTTTAGTGTCCTGTGGAAGAGATGAAGAGGGGCCTCTACACTGTGCTGAACTGAAAATTGGTGGGCTGTGTTTTCCCCTTCTTTCAAGGCAAATCAGTAAGCTCAGAGGTCCAAAAGAGTGCTTCTGTTTCAGAGTGGCGTAGAGGAAGGGTTTGGAGGCCTGGGACAGCTCTGTCCCTTTCTAGCTGTGACACTTGGACCTTCATTGCCACAGATGTAAAATGGGGGATAGTTATATTTAGTTGATAGGATTGTTATGAGGATCAAATGGGATGATATGTCCAAGTGCCTTGCACAGAGCCTGCTACCAGGTAGTAATTAAAAAATGCTGTAGGAAAAAAAGAGTTTGTTTCTGCACCCTGAGAAAAGTCTCTTCTAGCCATATCTATATTTCCTTCCTTCCATCTCTCCATCTATTCATCCACCCATCCATCCATCCACTCATCCCTCTATCCATCCATCCATTTACCATCTATCCATCCATCCATCCATCCACTCATCCACCCATCTATCCACCTACCCACCCACCTACCCATCTACCCAAGATTAATTTGTCAACTGTTACTGAGTGCTTATTAATTACTAGGCACTATGCTAGGTCTGGCAATACTATGATAAATGAGGCATATCCCTTGCCTTCAAAGTGCTCACAGGAGAGACACACAGTTAAATGTTACATGTGTAAAGAGAAACAGAATCAGGTGAAGGGGAATGTTCAGTTGAGAACAGGATTCCCCCTGAGAAGATAATGCACGAGCTACATCTCAGAGGCTTAGTGGGACTGAGCCAGTAAAGATAGGGAGGTACTTCTCGGGTACAGCCTGTGCGAGAGCACTGGGGCAAGAAGCTGCAAGGCATGGGTGGAGAACAAGACCGGGTTTGTTCTTGTTGGCACTTAAAGATGGAGGCAGAATATGGCAAGCACTGAGTGGAGAAGTAGGTGGAAAACAGATGGGTGGGACTTGGAGGCTGCATTCAGAATCCAGGGATTTGCACTATAGGCAGTCCAGGGTCTGCCCAGTGTTGTAAGCAGGTTGTACACATGGCTAGGCTTGCCTTGAACAACTGATGGTCATGTGGTGCTGGTGCATGGTGTGGCCCAGTCCAGATGGGAGTTGCTGTGGCCTGAGAATGTCAGGTCAGCAGGTGTGGGCAGGAGCAGATTGGAGTGGCAGGACTGATGGTCAGACATGGAGTGTGGTAGAAACCTGCACAACTCCCAGATGCTTACTCTGGGATACTTGGAGGGTGGTGGGGCCACCAATAGAACATGATATAGGTGGGACATTTACCTCTGACATGATCCCTGCCCTCAGAGAGCTTCCAGTTTGTAGAAAAGGTGACAATTACACAAATGCTTAGCCCCCAGCACAGGGCTTTGTGCACAATAAGGGCCAATGGGTAGCTAGCAAGTAAACGGACAAATTTTGATATTAAGTGTGTTGATGCAACTGTTCATTAACCACCCAACAAGTATTAGGGGCCTTCCACATGTCAAGAGCTCTTCCAGGTTCCAGGGAGGCAATGAGGGGCTAGGAAGAAAACACACGGAGCATAACTCTGCTCAGGGCTACACAGGCTGGGTGGGCACAGAATAGAAAGAAGTGACTTTGTCAAGGAAGTCAGGGAGCAATTCTCTGAGGAGGTGATGAAAGAGATGAGATGAGCAGTGTCAGAGCAGTTACTGGGTAAAGAAAGGTAAGAAAGAGTGAAGCAGGCAGGGACAACATCATGTGCAAAGGCCCTGTGGTTGGAGAAAGCATGGCCCATTTGAGGAGCTAAAAGGCTGGAAGTGAGGGGTTGGCAGGTTAGAAGACAGCTGGTGATAGGTGAGGTTGGATTCTAGATGAGATTGGGAAGTGGATAGCTGCCTGATGGTGCTGGGCTTCCTAAGCCCCTATGGGAGGAATTTGGTCTTCAGCCTGAGTGGTGTTGTGAAAACAATGCCCCTTCCACAACATGAGTCAGTTTATGGTCCTCCTCTTTCCCCCTCTCCCTCTGCTCCTGCCTGACACGCTGGCCTTCCCCTATTTTTCCACCATACCCTCTATACCCTTGTGCCAAGCCTTGGTCTAGGATGCCCTTCCTGGCTGTGGACGTACTCCGCACTCCCATAGTGCCAGCTTCTCACAGACACCTCTGGGACCATCCTACCCCCACCCATCCTTCCCATAAACTAGTTATTTACTGTATGAAGCAAAAGTTGAAAGTTAATTTTACTGAAAATAATTTTAAAAAATTAATTTTGTAAATTTTTTGTCAAAAAAATGGCAGTTTTGCATGACATTTTAAGATTTGATTGCACTGCTATTATCATTATGTATCAATATAAATTGCTTCTTTGAACATGTAATTTGATAATTACAATTTGATAAATTACATTAAAATTACTTAGAAGGTACAATTGTAATGTTAAGTTAGATGTGATACCTTTTTATTTTTTAAATTTTTAAAAAAGAATTATTTATTATTTGAGAGAAAGAAAGAGAGAGAGAGAGCATGAGTGGGGGGTAAGGAGGGACAGAGGTGAGGGAGAGAGAAAATTCCCAAGCAGACGCTCTGCTGAGCATGGAGCCTGTAATGGGGTTCAATCCCAACCCTGAGATCATGACTTGAGCCAAAATCGTGTCAGATACTTAACCTACTGAGCCACCCAGGTACCCCCATTGATAACTTTTTAATTTTGAATTTAACTTAAAAATTTTAG
The DNA here is from genome assembly GCF_002007445.2 of Ailuropoda melanoleuca. Classification (NCBI taxonomy): domain Eukaryota; kingdom Metazoa; phylum Chordata; class Mammalia; order Carnivora; family Ursidae; genus Ailuropoda; species Ailuropoda melanoleuca. Next base: position 81,389,285 of record NC_048222.1, on the reverse strand, counting down.
TCATCTTTAAAAATTTTTTTTGAATTTTTAAAATTTAAATTCAATTAGCCAAGGTATTTTTGATATAATGTTCAATGATTCATTAGTTTAACTCTGAATTAAATACAAAGAATAAGCTTTATATATGTATAAAGCAGATGTACATACAACATGTAATCAGAATATTTATGATGTTAAAATTTGAAAGGGGTGGATCATTAGGGAAAAATGTCTAAAATGCCTCTTCAGTGTGATCCAGCAATTCCACTTCTGAGTATATAACCAAAGGAAATGAAATCAGGATTTTTTTTTTTACCGTAGAATTTTTAGTTTTTTTTTTTTAAATGATTTTTTATTGTATTATGTTAGTCACCATACAGTATATCCCGGGATTCCGATGAAAAGTTCGATGATTCATTAGTTGCGTATAACACCCAGGGTACCATGCAATACGTGCCCTCCCTACCACCCATCACCAGTCTATCCCATTCCCCCACCCCCTCCCCTCTGAAATCCTCAGTTGTTTCTCATAGTCCATAGTCTCTCATGTTTCATTCCCCCCTCTGATTTCCCCACCTTTCTTTATCCCTTTTTTCCCCTACCGATCTTCCTAGTTCTTATGTTCCATAGATGAGAGAAATCATATGATAATTGTTTCNATGAGAGAAACCATATGATAATTGTCTTTCTCTGCTTGACTTATTTCACTTAGCATTATCTCCTCTGGTGCCGTCCATGTTGCAGCAAATGTTGAGAATTCGTTCTTTCTTATAGCTGAGTGATATTCGATTGTATATATGGACCACAGTTTCTTAATCCAGTCATCTGTTGAAGGACATCTCGGCTCCTTCCACGATTT
>NC_048222.1:81312879-81388347 GCF_002007445.2 Ailuropoda melanoleuca | reverse complement strand
ACAGCTTTGCTGGATAAAGGATCCTTGGCTGCATGTTTTTCTCTGAAAGAGCTTTAAAAATGCCCTCCCAAAGCTTTCTCACATTCCAGGTCTGTGTAGACAGGTCTGACATAATTCTGAAACCTTTGCCTTGGTACGTGAGAAATTTCTTTGCCCTGGCCACTTTCAATACTGTATCCTTGGATCTAATATTTGCGAATTGCTCTATGATGTGACGTGGCATAGGTTTGTCGTGGTTGAGCTTGGGAGGCATCCTCTCTGCCTCTTGGACACGAATGTTTGTTTCCCTTGCTAGATTAGGGAAGTTTTCAGCTACAATTTGTTCAAATATCTCTTCTAGACCTCGTTTTTCTCCACCCCCTCAGGGATGCCGATGATTCTGACATTGGATCGTTTCATAGAGTCAGTAATCTCCTGTAATCTACATCCGTGGTCGTGGATTTTTTTAAGACCAGCTTCTATTTTCGTTTTTTCTTCTACTAACTCATCCTCCAATTCGCTAATGCATTCCTCTGCCTCAGTGACCCTGGCCGTCAGAGCCTCTAGTTTTGATTGCATTTGGCTCATAGAATTTTTAATTTCTGTCAGATTCGCTCTCATTTCTGTCCTTAGGGTTTCTATATTCTCAGTAACATTTTTGTTAATACTTTTTTCAAGTCTACTCATCATCTTGACCATTGTTGCTCTGAATTCCATTTCTGATAAGTGGTTACATCCAAATCTATTATTTCTGTGGCAGAGGCCACAGACTCACTATCTTTTCTTTGCTGGGGGGGACTTCTTCTTCTCATCATTTTGATGAGGAGAGATTGCGGGGTTGTCCAGAGCCCAAATTATTGACTGGGCCCAGGCCATGCGTCCTTGTTTTATAGAGATCTTAGGGATGTGGGCTTCTTCTTTAAAGATTTTATTTATTCATTTGAGATAGAGAGACAGACAGTCAGCAAGAAAGGGAACCCAAGCAGGGGAGTGGGATAGGAAGAAGCAGGCTCCCGGTGGAGAAGCCCGATGAGGGACTCCTTTCCGGAATGCTGTGATCACGCCCTAATCCAAAGACAGGCACTTAATGACTGCGCCACTTAGGTGCCCTGGGTTGTGGACTTCTTCATTTTTCAGCCTGCCTTCTGGGGGAGGGGCCTGCCGTGCCGATACTCAGGAAACCCTGTTTGGGTAGAGTCTCCATGTCCCCTGCGAGGGGGGATGGGGATGGGCACCCTCTGAGCTGGTATTTCCAGGCTTTTGTTCTCTGGTGGTTTTCCCTGGCAGTTTGCTGTGCCTCTTCTGAAAGCCAGAGCAGTAGCGGCCAAAATTCAGCCTCTGTCACAGAACGGAGGGATTGCAGCCCGTTCTCCACTGATGTTCTGGCCACTTTAACTCTGTTTCTGTTGGTGCTGCTCAACCCTGCAGCATCCCGGGCTGTGTGCCCCACACCCGGCATCCCAGCCCTCACTTCCAGGGCCGGCGCGTCTCTGTCCTTTGTGTTTCTAACCCCACCAGCCGCCAGCTGCCAGCCGCCCCACGCACACTCCCAGAGCTCCCGGTCTCCTGGATCCAGTGAGCACACCGGAGTTCCAGAGCTCCGTGAATAGGCTGGTAGCGCTCCCTCGGCTCATGGTCTCAGTCTGCTGTCTCGAGGGTGCGGGTCACAGGCAGTTTGCACTTGTTTTATAGGGACCTTAGGGATGTCGGCTTCCTGATTTTTCAGCCTGCCTTCTGGGCAAGGGGTCTGCCACACTGATATTCAGGAAACCCTGTTTGGGTAGATTTTCCCCATCCCTGTGAGGGGGGATGGGGACAGGCACAATGTGAGCTGGTATTTCTGGGCTTTTGTTCTCTGGTGGTTTTCCCTGGCAGTTTTCTGTGCCTCTTCTGAGAGTCAGAGCAGCAGTGGAATATCCTAGCCTCTGTCTCAGAGCTGAGAGATCGTAGTTCGCTCTCCACTGATGTTCTGGCCACTTTAACTCTGTTTCAGTTGGTGCTGCTAAAAACCCTGCAGCGACCCGGGATGTGCTCCCCACAGCCTGTGTGCCAGCCCTCACTTCCAGGGCCAGTAAGTCTCTGTCCTTTGTGCTTCTAACTACTGCCCGCTGCCCCCGGTTCCCACGCGCGCTCCCGAGCTCCTGAACTCCCTGTTTCAGTATGGTTCGCCTGTGCTCTGGAGCGCCAGTTTTCAGTCTGGTCGCGCTTGCACTCCTGTGCTCTCGGTTTCACTCTTGTTCGAGTGTGCGGTCGGGAGCTCCTGTTTTCAGTTTGGACACGGGCGTTCCCAGGCTGTCTCAGTCTGCTCTCTTGCGGGTGCTGGTCTGAGAGTCCAGCCTGCTCCCCAGCACAAGGGGCTATTGCTTCCCGGCGCCTGAGCGCAGAAGCTCCCTCCCCTTCCCTTTATCTTCCTATATTTGTGCTCGGATTCACAGCTCCCCACTTCGTACCTCAATACTCAGCACTGGAAATGTTCATTTGTAGAGATCCAGATGTATCTTCCTGCGTCTCAGGCTGATTCTGTGGGTGTTCAGAATGGTCTGGTAGATATCCAGCTCTACTCAGACCAGCTGAGAAAGGGTCGCCTACTCCTCCTGCATCTTTTCTCCTCCTTGCAGAAAGTGGTTGCCTTTCTGTTCATAGAGTTTCTGCTACTCTTTTCTTCATTCTGCAGTTGCATTCATAGGTATTCGGAATGGTTTGGTAGCTCTCTCGCTGAATTCCTGGGACCAGATGAACTTTAGGTCTCCTGCTCCTCCGCCATCTTGGAACCGAAATCAGGATCTTGAAGAGCTGTCTGTCCTCCCATGTTCATGGAAGGGTTATTCACACTAGCCAAGACACCTGAGTGTCTCTTGATGCATGAATGGTTAAAGACATTGTGAGACACATATAAATATAGATATAGAATATATAAAGAATATATATATAATATCTCTCTACATAGAATATGTAGAGAGAATATCTATCTATCTGTATACATAGAATATTACTCAGTCTTAAAAAAGAAGGAAATCCTGTCATTTCCAACAACATGGATGGACCTGGAGGACATTATGCTAATTGAAATAAGCAAGACACAGAAAGACAAATGCTGCATCATCCCACTTACGTGTGAAATCTAAAGAAGTGGAACTCAGAGAAACAGAGAGTAGAAGGATGGTTGCCAAGGGCTGGGGGGAGGGAGAAATGGGGTGATGTTGGTCAAGGAGTATAAAGTTCCAGTTATGCAGGGTGAATAAGTTCTGGAGATCTACTGCATGGGATAGTGCCAAGAGCTAGCAATACTGTTTTGCATATTTGAAATTAGCTAAGAAAGTAGACCTTAAATGTTCTCACTACAAGTAAAAGTGGTAACTATGTGAAATAACTTATCAGCCTGATTATGGTAATCATTTCACAATGTATGTGTATATCAAACATTACATTGTACACTTTAAATATTTTTCAGTATTTTTGTCAATTATACCTCAATAAGGCTGGGGGTATTTCCCACAGAAAATACTCAGAAAATAAATAAAACGGCTTCTAGGGGAACGAATAATGGAAAGAAAAGAGATGTTGTTTTAGCGTGCTGCAGTGTGCAATGCACTTTTCCCCCATTTTCTGCTTTGATTCTCAGAGCTTCTCACCTGTGTCACAGAGAACCAGTAGGCACTGGGACAGTGGCCCATGTGTTCCTTGGCCCATCTTTTGTGCTGGGAACTATCTGGCCAGGCAGCTGATCCTGGGGATCCCTTCATTCCTGAACTTGTGTCCCAGGTCAGCAGTGGGGAGGGGCACAGGGCCAGTGGGAGCTCTGTGTTCCATAATCACTTGGAGCTTTTCAAAAATACAGGCCCCTCCCTGCCCACCACACACACACCTCACACCTCAAAAAAGGAAGTGCTGAGTCCAGAGTAGGGCTGGCTTGGGAATGGCTGCTGCCCAGTTATGAGCCAGATTGAACCCAAAGAACTCAGACATTGACATGCGAGGAGTCATGAAATGCTCAAGTGGTAGAAGGACGAAGCCAAAGCCCCCAGATGCCCCATTCTGCTGAGTGACCTTTACACACGGCACCTGTTTTCAGGACCTAGTCCCCTCACCTGTCACATGGCCACTGGGTCCCTTCCTGCACCGGTATAAGCTTTGTGCTGCTTGGATTTGGTGGGCCTTTTGTTCTGTTCTTTTTTTACTTTTGGAGAGGACACAGAATATGACACCGAATATACAAGTCTCCACTGGTTTCTTTAAATAGTGCTCATGTCCATAATGACATAATGAGAGTTGAAGACTCCTCTAAAAGCAACATGCAAACAAGTGCCCCGGGTGGGAGGCAAAACTGGCACTGAAGTGCAGAAGGAGGAAGGAGAAACATGAGGAGATGGGGTAAGTGCTTGCATGGGGAAGGCAACCTAACCCAGGATGCTGGGTGAGTGGGGGGAGGAGCTGTGGAGGGCTTCCTACAGAGAGGACACTGGAAGCCCAGAGTAGAAGAACAGGGAGGTTGGCAGGAGATGGTGGTGAAGGGTGCTCCTGGAGAAGGGACCGCAGGGATAAAGGCTGGAAGCAAGTGGGGTATAGTGTGGGCACGTGCATGATTCACATGGCTCAGAGTTTCTGGGAGGAAACCTGGAGTCTGGGGGACTCGCCTGGGGGCACAGAAGGGCTTGGTGTTGCCTTCAGTTTGCAAAGGGCAAACTCGTGTATGTCACATGAAAGAGTTGGACTTCAAACAGAAGCTGGGCTCCTCTACTGGAATTCATGGACCTCAAGAACACCCAAGGATGGTCCTCGGGGCCCACTGGCACCTTCTGAAATTGCATCCAGAATTTCACATGCACTTTTTTTTCCTGCTGGGGAGTGTGTGCATAGAAAAAATCATCACATTTCTGAAAGGAAATGAAGAACCATGGCCTAGAGCTGCAGAGCCACTCAGAGGTCTTAAGCCAAGCAGGGAGAGGTCAATTGGGCATTTCAGAGGCATGGTGGTGGTGTGCAGAGGAAGGCAGATATGATCAGTAAAGGAATCTCAGAGGCTGGGGGACTAAGGTGAAGTCATTGTTTTCTGATCATGAAAGCCAAACTCCAGGTTGGTGTAGAGGCGACGGTGTGTGAAATTCCTGAGATGGATCATTGCATCTTCCCTGGGCTCCATGGAACCAAACGAACATACTGGCAAGTGCTCTGTCCCTCCTCCAGCCTGGCCTGGCATTCCATGGGGCTGGGATCACCCGAATCTTCCAGATATGGATGGCCACAACTGCTTGGTTTGTCAAGGCCGGCCCTTGGTCTTCTCTGTTCGGCTCCCGGCAGCCATGCACAGAGCTCAGGTATGAATCAAAAAGTCTGAGGGCCGGGGCACCTGGGTGGCTCAGTCGGATAAGCATCTGCCTTCAGCTCAGGTCATGATCCTGGGGTCCTGGGATCGAGCCCTGCGTTAGGCTCCCTTCCCAGTGGGAAGCCTGCTTCTCCCTCTCCCTCTGCCACTCCCCACTGCTTGCACTCCCCCATGCTCTCTGCCCCCTCTCTCAAATAAATAAATAAATAAATAAATAAATAAATAAATAAATTCTTCAAAAAAAAAAGAGGTCTGAGGGCCCAGTCATGCTGAGTGACCTCAGCAAATGTTGGCAGGTGCTCCCAGCTACCTGTCATCCTGGCAGGTGCCCTGTTATAGGCATGGATTATAGCCTTAGCCTTAAGGTCATAAAGCCCAAGTATGGACCTCCTCAGGGTCACTGGAGAAGGAGTCCCTGGGTTGGATTCTAACTTCCAGTCCCAAGCCTCTTTTTCAGCAAAGATCATCCCAAGCTGGCTCCTAAGACACACTTTCTTGGCTCTCAGACCATTCTCCATTTGCTGCAGGTTGAGGAGGTTCTGATGATTCAGAAAGCCAAGGATTAAGTCTCAGAGAGAAGCCTCTGGCTGCCAGGGGACAGATCTGTACGTGCAAGTTGCTCTTCAATAACAGGGAGTGGCTTTCATTTGCATTGGCTGATGGAAACTTCCTGAAGATGGTCCCCAAACCCCTGGAGGCCAGCACCTGCATGGGGATGCAGGCACGGGAGTGGAGGAGAGCAACAAGCAAGGAAAGAACGGGGTGGGGTGACAATAGCAGTTGCCCCAGAATCAGGGCAAAAAGGCATTGAGCTTGGACCAGGCACTGTGGGTGCCCTCCTCCCACTGCCCCTCATAGGCGAGGTCTGGGGCTGGGTGAGAGCAAGGGAGATGCACCACGTCCCAGAAGGGTTGGGAACAGTGAAGAGGTGCTGCTACTTCTGGGTGGGAGTGAGGGGGAGGATCTAGGTGCCACCAGTGCCCCCTGAGAAACCAGTTTGGTTGCCCCTGCCTTGGCTCGAAGGGGAGGAACCAAGTCGGGCTGCAGCCTGGCTGGTTACCTTTCTGAGCACCTACCAGGGCTGGCCTGGGATGGTGGGAAGCAGACAAAACACAGGACCTGCCTCTCCGCCCCCATCCTGCATCCTTGAACGCTGTCCCCTGCCCATCTCTCTGCTCATGGTAAGGTTCTGCCAAACTCATTTACACCAAGGTGCTAATGACAGTGACAGCTCAGAAGACAGGGTATGCTTTCTTTGAGGCAGCAGAGGACTCTTGTTTGGGGAGTTCTCACTGGGACTCGTGTGCCCTGGGTCATCTCAGGCTCCACCCAACCCCTCCTAGCTCTGTGAGGCAAGAGTAGGCACTTTACTTGTGAGAGAAACTGAGGCTCAAGGAATCAAGGGATTTGCTTAAGGACATATAGCTGGTGGTGTGGGGAAGCCAGAATCCCAACCCAAGCCTGACCCAGCCATCCACTTCCAAGAAGCCATGGGCTCTCTCTGTAGACCCTTGGAGGTGGACACTGGGAGGGACCCCCCAATCCTTTCCATCATGATTTTCCAAAGGATGTTCTGCAATCAGTATTACATAGAAATGAATGCTCTGCAGCCAGAGACTTTGAAGATATGTTGGACAGAAAGAAATCAAACAGAGCCCTTAATATGCTAGTGGGCTCAGCAAATGGCCAAAAAAGGTTGAGCATATGCAAAATTTCTCAAATTTATTTGAGGCAAATAGTCTTTCAGACCAAGGAGCCGATTGTGGCAACTATTGAACTAGTCTAGTCCTCTCATGCTAGAGATGGGAAACTGAGGCCCCTTTCTGCCTCCACGAACCTGACTGTTCTAGATACCTCACGCAAGTGCAATACTATGGTACGTGGCCTTTTGTAGCTGGCTTATGTCACTTAGTCCTCAAATGTCGTCCTGAATTTCCTCCCGTTGTCAGGCTGAGTAGTATTTCTTTTTATGCATACATCCCATTTTTTTATCCGTTCACCTGCTGACGGGCATGTAAACCCATATGGATGGGTTGCTTCTGCCTTTTGGCTGTTGTGAACAATGTTGCCACGAACGTGGGTGGACATGTATCTGTTCAAGTGCCTCTTTTCAGTTCTTGGGGGGTTTATACCCAGAAGTGGCATTGTTAGATCACATGGCAATCTTATGTTCAATTTTTTGAGGAACCTCCCTACTATTCTCCTGCCTAACAGGTGTTTTGTTTTTGTTTTTAAGATAAACCAATAGTCACATTAAAAAAAAAACCTACCCCAACAGCAGGATTAGAAAGATTTTGTTGACCTTGTGAAGATTTCCTGACTGTTCACTATCCTGGAACTCAAAGGGCAAATACAGGGCCATGTATTTTAGACTGTCATGGGCTTTTGCCGAAACTCTTCTCCTTACCCAAAGTGGTCCCCCAACCTCATCTGCTTAGCACACACACTCCCTCACTGTTTCACACCCCCATTCCTCAAGAAGTTGATGTGCTTTAATAAGGAAGTGTTTTTATTTTTTGAAGTTTTTATTTAAATTCCAGTTAGTTAACATACAGTGTTATATTAGTTTCAGGTGTACAATATAGTGATTCAACACTTCTGTACATCACGTGGTGCTCGGTGCTCATCACAAGTGCCCTACTTAATCCCCATCAGCTATTTCACCCAACCCCCACTTACCTCCCCACCGTAACCATCAGTTTGTTTTCTATAGTTGAGAGTCTGTTTAAGAAGTTTTCATGCTTAATGCTAAAGAGCTTTGGCAGAAAGAACAAACTCTGGGGCCAGAATATCTCAAGGTTAATGATGGTTCTGTCCTTTACTGTGTGATAATTTGCAAGTTACCTAACCTCTCTGAACCTCAGCTGCATCATTGTGAAATGGGTACAGAGTACACACCCACCTACAATTGCTGTGAGCTTTAAAGAGATGATTTATGAGGAGAGCTCAGCACATAGGAACAGCTGAATGGACATCCCATCTTTTCCATCCTCTAGCACAGTGCCCTGGCAATGTTTGCTGCAGAATGGCTGAGTGAGTGGGGTGGATTAGACCGATTCAGGGAAGAGGCTTTGGCAGGCAGAACAGAAGTCTTCAAGCAGAAGGCTCAAAGAGACCCATTTTATTTTTTTATAATAAGTTTTTATTATTTTATGTTAGTCACCATACAGTATACCCTTAGTTTCTGATGTAGTGTTCCATGATTCATTATTTGTGTAGAACACCCAGTGCACCATGCAATATGTGCCCTCCTTAACACCCATCACTGGTCTATCCCATTCCCCCACCCCCTCCCCTCTGAAGCCCTCAGTTTGTTTCCCAGAGTCCATAGTCTCTCATGGTTCATTCCCCCTTCTGTTTACGCCCCCCTTCATTCTTCTCTTCCTTCTCCTACCAATCTTCCTACTTCTTATGTTCCATAAGTGAGTGAAACCATATGATAATTGTCTTTCTCTGCTTGACTTATTTCACTTAGCATAATCTCCTCCAGTCCCGTCCACGTGGCTGCAAATGTTGGGTAATCGTTCTTTCTGGTGGCTGAGTAATATTCCATCGTATATATGGACCACATCTTCTTAATCCAGTCATCTGTTGAAGGGCATCTCAGCTCCTTCCACAATTTAGCTATTGTGGACAATGCTGCTATGAACATTGGGGTGCATAAGGCCCTTCTCTTCACTACGTCTGTATCTTTGGGGTAAATACCCAGTAGTGCAATTGCCGGATCATAGGTATCTCAATTTTTAACTTTTTAAGGGACCTCCACACTTACGAAAAAATGTTCAAAATCATTAGCCATCAGGGAAATTCAAATCAAAACCACCTTGAGATACCACCTTACGCCAGTTAGAATGGCAAAAATGGACAAGGCAAGAAACAACAAATGTTGGAGAGGATGTGGAGAAAGGGAAACCCTCTTACACTGTTGGTGGGAATGCAAGTTGGTACAGTCACTCAGAGAGACCCATTTTAATTCAGCAGCAGGAAGAACTTTCTAGAAGCAAGGGCTTTATTAGTGGAGCAGTCTAGTCTTGAGGAGTGGAGACTTTTGCCTGGCGAGAGGATTCTTAAATAATGTGTGTGTGGTGGTGTTGGTGGGGCTTGAGTCAGGTGATCTCTTGGGTCTCTTTTTGATTCTAAGGAGTTATGGTGATTTCCACAGAGCTGACAGTCTTCCACAGCCACATCTAAGGGGACGGTGGGTGCCTCATGGCCAAGCTCTGCAGCTGTCGCAAGTTTAGTGAACGGAGTCCTGACTTTGGATCTTCATCATCATCCTTGTTGTCATCATCCCTGAGTTGAAAATGACTAAGTAATCCCACAGTCTCAGGGACATGGGACTGCGCTTAGACTAAAAATAGGATATTTCATACCCTTGCCTTGTCCCCTCTGATACTGGGGGGCTCTGAGACTGACAAGCCTGTCCAGATGACTGGGAAGGACATGGGAAGTTAGAGGTAGAGCATGAGGTCACTCCAAAGGGTCAGAGGTCAGGTTTGAGGGCACCGGTACCACCGCCCACACACAGGTGACACATCTGGGCCAGAACACATTAACCAAAGGACACAGCTCCTCTTCTCAGCTGGGCCTGTGCCACCCACCACCTTGGAGCCATCCTGCTGGGGGGCAGGATCCCAGGCACATGCTGTAACTCCAGGTGACCCAGTTAGAAGCCCCACCCCCAGGTGTTCCACATCTTGTTCTTCCGGGTGCTCAGCTCTTCCTGCATGCCAGCAGTCTCATTCCACTCACCATGGGGTGTTATCCCAGGTTTCATGCTTCTCAGACCCTCATGTACCCCGTGTACAGATCCCTTTGGTCAAGGTGAAAGGTCAGATGGCAGGACATGTTCTGCTGTCAAGCAGACCTGGGTTCAAATCCCAACTCCATCTATTGGAGGTGTGACCTGGGCCAAGTTACTTCAACTTTCTGGGCCTCAATTCTTCATCATTAAAATAATGTCTATGATGCAAGAGCACAGTGAGGATTATAGATGCTACATGCACAAATGCCAGGATCATAGAGTCCTCACTCTTCCTCCCTCTGCGAGATATATGTCCCTTGGGGAAGGCTGAGGGAGGTTTCTATGGCACAGTCTTGATTTCTGGCCTACCTACAGTCTCACCTTAGTGTATAGGCTGAATTAAGTGTCCCCATAATTCATATGTTGAAGTCCTAACCCCCTGTGCCTCTAAATGCGACTGTATTTGGAAATAGAGTCTTTAAAGAGATAATTCAGGTTAAATGAGGTCATGTGGGTGGCCCTAATTCAATATGACTGGTGTCCTTAAGAAAAGAAGAGATTAGGACACACAGAAACACACAGAAAAGGCCATGTGAGATGCACAGGGAGAAGATGGCCATCTATGAGCCAAGGAAGGAGGCCTCAGAAGAAATCAACTCTGCTGATACCTCAATCTTGACTTCCTGCCTCCAGAACTGGGAGACAATAAATGTTTATTTTTGGAACTGCCCCGTCTGTGGTACTTTGTTGTAATGGCCCCAGCAGACTGATACCTTCACGGAAGTATCTCTGAAAGAGCAGTTGCCCATTTGTCCCAAGAAATGGCTTTCTCAAGATTTCAATCGATGGCCTTTGTGGAAGCTTCCACTCTCCAGCAACAAAGAAGTTGCCGCCAAAGGCCCCTCCTCAGGATCTAGTGGGAGAGGCATGGGGTTCAGGCTGCCCTGGAGAAGGATGCTGGAAAAGTTACTTTCCAAGATGAGTGAAGGTGCATTTTTTTCTCAGCTTGGGCTGGTCCTAAATCGTTGGAGGCTCCCTGATGTGGGGTAGGGTACTCAAGGGGCTGGTGGAGTAGACCCTGGGCATGGCCACGAGTGTTCTGGTAGGAAGAGCTTGTGCAGGGTAAGTTGGGGAAGTAATGCCTCCTGCCAGCCCCAGGTTGCTGGGGGCAGCTGGTGTGGCTGCTTTCAATCCTACAGCTGCCTAGATGACATTTCCTGGAGAATCAGGAGTGGCCATGGATGGAACTACAGATACGGTGCTATGACCCACTGGGCAGTCACCTGGCTACCTCATGCCTCCGCCAACTGGTCACCAAGGCCCTCTTCCTCACAGCCCCAGGATATGGGGCCAAGTCAGAAGAAAAGAGGTTCTTCTAGCCCAGATGTGTAGGGAAAGCATCAGAGAGTGAAGCCTGAGGCAAGAGAGGCTGTCCCCCTCCCACTCCTTACCCACTTCAATGCACCAGTCAGAGATAGGTTGCACAGGGCCTTCTGGGTACCCCAAATCTCTGCCACTCCCAGATGCAAAGTTGGAGACCTCAGGGTTCCCATATGCCCCAACACCTCTCTTCTCTCCTTTCCCAGAGATTCAACAGGGTGTGCAAAATCTGCCCACTTCCTACGATTTCTTTCCATTAGGACAGAGCTGGCAACTTATTGTTTCTCTGTGCTGTGCCTGGCGACTTCACTCCAGGCCCCATGGAGACAGCAGGATGGGATCTGCCCAGGGCTTCCTGCAGGCTGGCAGAGGAGGTGAGGTCAACAAGACTCTCTCCTTTGGCCTGGGGCTGAGACCAGAACATCCTGGTGAGCCATTTGCCAAGACAGAATCAGTTTGTGCTTTTGAATAAAAGGCAGCTCTTTCCCTCCTGGTACCAAGGCCCTATTGGGCCAGGAAATAAGCTGGGCTGGCAGCCGCCCTGTCAAAGCACTGAATCGCTGTTGTACAAACATGAGCCTCCTTAAATACTATCTGCCAGCTTTGTTATCTAGTATGCAAACAGAGCTCAACCTTCCTTAGCCTCAGATGAACAACAACAACAACAACAACAACAACAACAAGAAATCCCTGGAGAAGCTCCCTTCCGAGAAGAGTGACAGTCCACTGTGGACATTAGCCAAAACAGAAGCTTGCATGTGAGCTGGCCAGCCAGGGAGACCCCACTGTCTGCATCCTGCACTGCACCACCTGTGATAAGTGGAACGTGCACCCCAGAGCAGGGGCAGGGTGGGATGTGAGATGGGAAGGGCTACAACTCTTTTGGGACCTGACCTGCTGTCTTGCCAGCTCTTCCTGCCCCTTGCTGCCTGGATCCACTAACAAGGGTAGTGATAGACGCCTTCCCCCTCATGCTGTTGGGCAGTGGTGCTTCTTCCCAAGGGCAGGTCATGGGTGTGAAGTTGCTCTATTAGGGGCCAGGCTTGAAGTTGTCTGGACCTCCATTCTCCTGGCCTGTGATTTGAATGCATCTGCAGTCCTGCCTGCAAGGTGAGGGGAAGACAAGAAATGACGCAGACGGCGAGCCCTCTGAGAGGCAGCCTGCAGCAGCTTCTAATCCTGGACAGCCAGCACTTTCTGTCCATCCCATCTCCACTCCATGTGTGATGGGCACATGGGAGCTAACACTGGTTGAGCATTTACTATGAGCTTGTCACTATGCTATACATTTTGCTGGCCCCGTCTCATTTAATCCTCCCAACTGCACTAGCAGCTGGAACTATTATGCCCCTGTTTTAGAGCCAAGGAAATGAAGGTGCAAAGAAGTACAGTAACATTTCCAAGTTTACACAGTAATAAGTGGTGGAGGTGGGATTTGAACCCAACTCTTCCGACTGCAGAGTTAAGTGCTAATCCTCCTGCTATGGTGCCTCTGACATCACCTGGACATTCAACCCTCAATGAGGTCACCCTGGAAGAGTCAGGCACCCTAACCTCCTCTCTGCATACAGGAATATCATCTCCAGACACAAAGAATCATTCATTCATTCGTTCATTCATTTTCTTCATGTGGCACCTACTCTGTGCCACACTGTGTTTGGCACAGGGGTACAGATAGAGTGAGAAAAGTGAAGTAGGCATAGACCTCTCTCCAGAAGATCCAGCCTCCTCAGGGTCTAGCCTTTCTTGCTGTCTAACCATGGCTCTTTGGGGAAGAGTTTAGATCTGAATAGAGAAGGAAGGAGGATACCTCCATGGACGCAGGGTTTGAGAAGGATGAATGAGGCAGCCACTGCTGGTTGGGTAGGGGGGAGGGATGCTTGCATGCATGTGGGTGCCCAGAGAGGATGCAGCTGCAGAAATCCAGTTATGAAGTATTGAGAACCTTGGGAAGGTGTGGCCATGGCTGGGAGAGAGTGGGCTAAACTTGGGCCTGATGTGGGAGGGTTTGAGACTGGCAAAGTCTGGGGACCTGGAGGGTGAGGTGTTGGCATAGGGTGTGGGAGTGTGAGAAGGCCCTGGACTCTGAGATCAGCATGGGGGGCCTCTCAGAGGTGGTGGACATGAGTGGAGAGGGCCTCGGCAGGAGAAGGTTGAACAGAGAGAACATTTGGAAACACCCTCCAGCAGATGGGGCTAATGTGAGGTGCTCCTTTGTCCAGCTGGACACTGGCTCAGTTGGCCCCCAGTAGGTTAGATCCCAGGTTAGGAGGGGAATTTACCCAGAGCCGGTAGGCACAGGAAGGAGCAAAGGGTACATGGGCCAACTCCTTAGAGAATGTGTTCTAGACTTAGGTAGTGCGGCTCAAACAACACCAGGTGGGAGAGAAAGAGAAGATCAAGTTTGGGTTGGGAATTGGGTAGAATGGGAACAGAACTAAGTTAAGCAGACAGGGGTTTTGGGAACAAAGCCAAGAGGAACAAACCAGACACCTTCAATGAACAGTGCTGAAAGGCTGCTTCTTGCTGCAGGGGTTAAGACCTACATTTCTAGACAGACAGTGGAGCCCCTTGGAGTGCATGAAACCCTTAAGGAATGGGTATTATAATAATAATGGCCAACCAATTGCACATTCACAGGGCTTCCTATGTACCAGTCACTGTTGCAAGTGCTTTACCTAAATGAACTCATTTAATCCTTGCAACGATCCCATAAAGTGGTGCCATTCCTGTTCTCATCTTGTCCTCACAGTCATCTGAAGCACAGAGAGGTTAAGGGACATTCACAAGGTCACACAGCAAGGAAATAGCAGAACCAGGGCTCCAGGAATGTTGAGAACCAGTCCAGCCTGAGACTGGGTTTGACTGTAAAGTGAGGAGGAAAATCCAGGGAAAAAGAAGGCTTCAATTCCATTCCCTATATCCACAGTACTGATGAACTTGTTCAGTGCTCTTGCAAGTGTCCCTGTACTGGATTTCTGAGAAGCAGTGTGGGCTTGGCTGTCATGGAGATGCCATCTGGGCCAGGCTTCAGGAGCAATAGGTATCATCCTAAACAGCACCATGGGGGACCCAACGTGAGCAGGACCTAGCTCAGGAGGTCTAGTTCTAGTGTGGCTCTGTATCCATGGGTGCTCCCACCACACCCCATCACCTACTCTCTGCAAACCACAGCCGGCCTGGTACTGCTCTCAAGAGTTGGCTCTCACAACGAGTCAGTTATCTGGGAGAGGAGCTGGGAACAGTCTTGTCTACCTTTTTCTCGCCTCCCCATTTCCTAAACAAGTCTGCCAGTTACCTTTAACTCCTGGGCCTGCCTCTGGCTGAAGTGCCAGCCCCTTTGCTCTCAGCCCATTGTCCTCCCCTACTCCCTGTGCTGCAGGGTCAGCTGCGTTAGTGCTGGCATCTGAGAAGAAAGGGCCTCAGATGGTCTCTGCTGCCCTTGGGGGGAGCTGATGCTGCTTCTGTATGTGTGGAGGCAGATCTGTACTGGGTGCTGCGTCAACATGCATGCAGCCACATCTGATCATGCCATCTCTGAACCACATCACTCTCTCACGTCTTGGGTCTTTGTCCCTATAGTCCCCTCTTAAGAATAACAGCTGGCGTGACTAACATAATATAATTAAAAAACATTAAAATAAAAAAAAAGAATAACAGCTGGCTTTCACTGAGTCCTTACTAGGTACCAAATGCCACATTATGGGCTTCATGTATGTAACATCATTTAATCCTTGAAAAAATCCCAGGAAGTGGGTGTTCTTGCCTTTTCCATTTTCTAGATGTGTAACCAGAGGCTCAGAGGTACTGTGACTTGCCCAGGACCATACATCAAGTAAGGGACTGAAATAGGATTGGAATGTTCCCTTTGGGTGCTGAGCCTTCTGATGGATTCTGTCTTCAGTGAGTCAAATTTCAGGCTTGGGGGCCCACCCAAGAACTTGTTCGTATTCAGTGTTTGTACCAACCATGTTTCTCAAATTTGGGGATGATTTAAAGGTAAGAGGAAGAACTCATAAGCTGAAGAGCCCAGGATCAAGATTTAAAAGATGTCAGGAGGAAGGAAAGATGGCCAACACTGACAAGATGGAATCAGTGGGGATAAATGTAAAGTCTTGCATGTACAATCAAAATTCCCATTGCACAAGGGGAGGATGGGGAAAAATGGTTCCCATGTGAGACTTCCTGCCCAATATAAATCAATGTGACTTTGATGTTGATAAAGTAAATGTACCCATAAGCTATATAAACAGGAATATCATCACCAGGACAGAAGAGATGATAAAATACCTAATCACAATTCACTGATCAAATTGCAGGCTGTTTTGTGATTGAATTTGGATGCATATTTTCAGAACAATATTGACAAACACAAATATGCCCAGAGAAGGGCAGAAAGAAAGAGGACAGTGGTAGGAGGTAGGGGGAAAGGGTCTATGGAAATGATGCCATATTAAGAATGACAAAAGTAACTGTGGACGTCCAGTCTAAATGTAAAGACACGATAGTCACATTATATAAAGCTAATGAAATATCTGCAAGGCCTGCATTCTGGTTCTAGAGGACAGACTTTGAGCATTTGAATGAAAGGTGCAGAAGGAACATGTAGCTAGACAGGAACATCTAAATAACAGGAGTGGTTGTACAAAGGAATGAATTGCCTCAAAAGGAGGCAGCACCCTGTTGCTTGGAGGGTGTCGGCAGAGGCTGAAAAAAACTTGTTGGCTGGTTGAGGGGGCTCCCTGCAGTAGAGAGAATTAAGTTTCTAGATCACCAGTGTCCTTCCAACTGCAAGGTTTTAGAAGTTCACAAGGCAGAGCCAGTCTGTGCCGGCAAGTTATGTGATAACCAGAAATGCTGAAAGCTCCAGCATGATCTAATCTGCATCATCATTGACTGTTTTTCATGGACTCAGCCTGTGGAAGGCTCTGATGGAAACTTGAAAGAGCCCGAGTTCCCACCTGCTTGGGGCTGACATTCTTCTTCCTGCTCGTCAGTGTTTGTTCTGGCTTTGAGCCACTGCAGGGCTCAGCCAACGGGGGTGAACTCTGGTACCTGTGCATTGCTGTGAGCAGCAGGGAGGAGAACCAGAGGGATGCCAGGAAGGCCCCAGGGGTGAGGGTTGCGTGGGTTCTGGGGTGGGATGAAGTTTCCTGAGGCTCTCTGAAGCCAGCCCAGGAGCAATGCCATGTCTGGCTCAAGCCTACAGACTGGGATCACTGGTTTGGAGGAAAGAAGTGAAAGGAAGGGCACAGGAGCAGTGCAAGAAATAAAGAGGCTGATCCACGTTCACAGAAGATGTGTGATTCAGTGCCAGCCACGAAATGGCTTGAAACACAGGAGTGACGGGATTTTATTTGTGTCTGAACAAAATCACCGTGCTGTTCAATGAAAGGATGCAGTACAAGTTTTGAAAGCAGTGGGCTGGTTAAGAGATGGAGGTGGGTTAGAAATAGTGATGGACAAGGAGCTGGTGAAAAGTGGTGAGATTAGGAAGGGACATTGAGGTACTGCTGCTTGGACTGGTGGGTGAGCTCTGGGCACGTAAGGGATGGGGATATAATGTACCGGGGACAGGGCGCTGTGTGTCCGATTTGCTTGGCAGCTTTTGGAGACCTTTGGCAGAAGTCCAGAGGAGGACCTCAAATATGCCATGTTAAAATATTATACTTAAAAAATTTTTCAGAATAAAAAAATACAGAACAGTTTCAAAAAGAGAACGTAATCAAGGCAGTGTGGTATTGGCAAAAGAAAAGACAAATAGATGAATGGGGTAGACACAAGAGAGGGTCCAGAACAGACCCACAGAAATACAGGCCACTGGTATTTAACAGAGGAGCAAAGGCAATACACTGGAGACAAGATAACCTTTTCAAAAAATGGTGCTGGAACAACTTGACATCTACATGCAAAAAAATGGAATCTAGATACAGACCTCACATCCCTTACAATAATTAACTCAAAATGGACCACAGGTCTAAGCCTAAAATACAATACTATTAAACCTCTAGAAGATAACATATAAAAAAACCTAGATGACCTTGGGTTTGGCGATGACTTTTTAATTTTATTTATTTATTTATTTATTTATTTATTTATTTATTTATTTATTNAGAAGCTCTTTATCCTGATAAAGTCCCATAAGTTCATTTTATCTTTTATTTCTCTTGCCTTTGGCGATGTGTCGTGAAAAAGGTTGCTCTGGCCGATGTCATAGAAGTTGTTGCCTATGTTCTCCTCTAGAATTTTGATGGATTCCTGTCTCACATTGAGGTCTTTCATCCATTTGGAGTTTATTTTTGTGTATGGTGTGAGAGAGTGGTCAAGTTTCATTCTTTTGCATGTAGCTGTCCAATTTTCCCAGCACCATTTATTGAAGAGACTGTCTTTTTTCCACCGGATGTTTTTTCCTGCTTTATCAAAGATTAGTTGCCCAAAGAGCCGAGGGTCCATTTCTGGGTTCTCTATTCTGTTCCATTGGTCTATGTGTCTGTTTTTGTGCCAGTACCATGCTGTCTTTGTGATCACAGCTTTGTAGTACAGCTCGAAATCTGGCATTGTGATGCCCCCAGCTTTGTTTTTCCTTTTCAACAGTTCCTTGCCATGACCTTGAGATCAAGACCTGAGCCAAGATCAAGAGTCAGATGCCCAACTGACTGAGGTGCCCCAGTTTCTTTTTTTAATGCTTTCATATTACCATTCTCCTTCAGGGCACTTGTAACAATTTGTAACAAGAATGAAAATTACCTATCCTGCAAGATGGTTCTCAAATTGCAGTCTCTGGACCAACAAAATCAGTATCTCCTGAGAACTTATTGGAAATGCAGACTTTCAAACACAATTTAGACTTTCTGAATCAGAAACTGTGGAGAATCTTGACCTCTGTGTTTCAACAAGTTCTCCAGGTGATTCCAAAACACACGGAAGCTTGAGAACCACCATCCTAGCATTTAACTGATGATACTATGGCAGTGGTAAAGAGTAACCCCAAGAACCAGGTTTCAAACTGTTTAATCAAGGGGCGCCTGGGTGGCTCAGTCATTAAGCATCTGCCTTTGGCTCAGGGCGTGATCCTGGCATTCTGGGATCAAGCCCCACATCAGGCTCCTCTGCTGGGAGCCTGCTTCTTCCTCTCCCACTCCCCCTGCTTGTGTTCCCTCTCTTGCTGGCTGTCTCTCTCTCTCTGTCAAATAAATAAATAAAATCTTTAAAATAAAAAAAAAATAAATGGCTAAAATGTGTAAGCCACCAAGATGTCCTTTGGTAGATGAATGGATACATAAACTGTGGTGCATCCAGACAATGGAATATTATTCAATCCTAAAAATAAATGAACTATCAAACTATGTAAAGACATGAAGGAAACTTAAATGTATGTTACTAAGTGAAAGAAGCCAATATGAAAAGACTGTATGATTTTAACTATACGACATTCTGGAAAAGGCAGAAGTATGGAGATGATAAAAAGCAGTGGTTGCTGGGGTTGGTGGAGAAGGAAGAATGAACAGATGGATCACAGAGGATTTCTAGGACAGTGAAACTATTCTGTGTGATACTTTAACGGTAGACACATGTCATTATACATTTATTGAAATCCATAAAATGCACAAAACCAAGAATGAACCCTAACATAAACTATAAACTTTGGGTGATAATGATGCGTCAAGGTAGATTCATCAGTTGTGACAAATGTCCCACTCTGATGGGGGGTGCTGATAGTGGGGGAGGCTGTGCATGTGTGGTACAGAGTTTCTGTGGGAAATCTCTGTACTTTCTGCTCTACTTTGCTGTGAGCCCAAAGCTATGCTAAGAAATAGTCTACGAAAAAAATAACATAACTGAAGCCATAAAACTCCTACAAGAAAACAGGAGGAAACCTCCTTGACATGGGTCATGACCATGATTTTTTGGATATAACACCTTAAGTATAACAAACAAAAGCAAAAATAAACAAGTGGGACTACCTCAGAGTAAAAAGCTTCTGCTCAGCAAAAGTAATTATCAAGAAAGTGAAAAGGCATCTTATGAAATAAGTGAAAATATTTGCAGAGCACATACCTCATAAGGTATTAATAAAAGGCACTCATACAACTCAATAGCAAATGCCCAACTAATCTAATCAAAATGGGCAATGGACAAAATAGGTATTTTCCCAGAGAACATATTAAAATGCCCAATAAGTCCATGAAAACAGGCGCAATATCACTCATCACCACGGAAATGCAAATCAAAACCACAATGAGATATCTCCTCACACATGTTAGAATTGCTAGTATCATATGTCTGTTAGCCCTTTGTATGTCTTCATTGGAAAAGTGTCTGTTCATATCTTCTGCCCATTTTTTTTATTTGTTTATTTGTTTCTTGTGTATTGAGTTTGAGAAGTTCTTTGTAGATCTTTGATACCAGTCTTTTATCTGTAGTGTCATTTGCAGGTATCTTCTCCCATTCTGTGGGCTGCCTCTTAGGTTTTTGACTGTTTCCTTGGCTGTGCAGAAGATTTTTATCTTGATGAAGTCCCACAAGTTCATTTTTTCCTTTGTTTCTCTTGGCTTTGGAGATGTGTCATGAAAAAAGTTGCTGTGGCTGATGTCAAAGAGGTTGCTGCCTATGTTCTCCTCTAGGATTTTGATGGATTCCTGTCTCACATCGAGGTCTTTCATCCATTTGGTCTTTTATCATATGGTTTCACTCATTTATGGAACATAAGTAGTAGGAAGATCGGTAGAAGAAGAAAGGGAAGAAGAAAGGGGGGGTAAACAGAAGGGGGAAGGAACCATGAGAGACTATGGACTCTGGGAAACAAATTGAGGGCTTCGGTGGGGGGATGGGATAGGCTGGTGATGGGTATTAAGGAAGGTACGTATTGCATGGTGTACTGGGTGTTATACGCAAGTAATAAAACATGGAACTTTAAAAAAATAAATAAATAAATTTAGAAAAAGAAGGATGAAGACAATAAGTTGAGGAATAGCAATTAGCAGATAATAGGGTTTTAGAGAGAATGTATAGGATTTAATTTGCTTTGCAGGACAAAATCACGTTTTAGACAGAGAAGAATGGGGAAGTTTTGAAAACTAACAAATAAAGAACCAAATTAAAAAAAAAAAGAATGGCTAGTATCAAAAAGACAAGAAATTAAAGTTGGCGAAGATGTGGAGAAAAGGGAACCCTCACGCACTGTTTGTGGGAATGCAAATTGGTGGAGCCACTGTGAAAAACAGTGTGGAGGTTCCTCAAAAAATTAAAAATAGGACCACCATATGATCCAGTGATTCCACTTCTGGGCATATATGCAAAGGAAGTGAAATCACTATCTTGAAGAGATATCTGTACCCACACGTTCGCTCCGGCATTATTCACAGCAGCCAAGTCATATAAACAACATATGGTCCATCAGTGGATGAATGGATAAAGAAAATACGATATTTTTCAGCCATAAAAATATTACTCAGCCATAAAAAAGAAGGAAACTCTACCATTCGCAACAGCATGGATAAACCGTAAGGGTGTCAAGACAAATACTGTATGATCTCATATGTGGAATTAAAAACAAAACAAAACAAAACTGAACTCATGGAGATGAAACAGACTGGTGGTTGCCAGAGGTGGGTGGGCAAAATGGATGAAGGTGTTCAAATAGTACACACTTCCAATTATGAGATAAATAAGTCCTGGGAGTTAATGTACAGCATGGTGACTGTAGTTAACACAACTGTGTTACATATTTGAAAGTTGGTAAGAGAATAGACCTTAAAAGTTTTCACCACAAGAAAAAAATTGTAACCACGTGAGGTGATGGATGTTAACTCAAATTACTTTGGTAATCATTTTGCAATATGTACATATATCACATCATTATGTTGCACACCTTATACAATTTTATATGTCAATTATACCAATAAAACTGGAAAAACATACTACAAAGTAATTTTTCCCAAACTACTTAAAGAATAAGCAGCCCACAAAATGCCCCATCATCAGATTGCTTTCATGTACATTACCTAACACAGGGCATTCATAACCACAACCATCAGAATCGGGGGATAACCCTTGACACACCACTATTTCTTAATCTCCAGACCTCATTTGAGTCTTCCCAGTTGACCCTTATATACATCCTTCATAGCACAAAGGACTGAAACTGAGGCCACGTGTCATGTTTAGTGGCCACATCTCAGTGTCTTTCAGTTTAAAACAGCTCCTCTGTCTTACCTTAGCTCTCAGGACCTTAATGTTTTTGAAGATCACAGGTGAGGGACATTGTTTAGTGCCACTAAGTTAATGCTTTCTTGTGATTAGATCAGGTTCTGAGTCTTTGCTAGAACCATCACTGAAGGATGCTGGGTTCTCCTTTTGCATTCTACCAGGTGGAACATGATTCTCAATGTGTACTTTTAGTGATGACATTGACTTGGATCATTTGATGAAGGAGGTGTCTGCTGGGCTCCCTTGCATAGAAGTATCCTTTTCCCCTTTGTGATCAGTAAGAATGTTGTGGGAAGGAAGTATGTAAATATCCCATTTCTCAACAAGCTGTCATCTACTGGTTTTAGCACTTATTGATGATTCTTGGCTGAGTGCTACTATGATGGTGGCCAAAGAGGGGCTTTTCCAGATATTTGCTTAATGAATGAATCTGAAGCTCAAAGCCCAAGAGGTGGATGGGTGTGGTCACATTCCCTTGTTCTATGGAGTCACAGGGAGAGAGGCTCTCCCTCTTCTCATGAAGCCGGGGCAGGGGTGGGAGAGATGTTCCCTCTATAAACTCACTTGACTTCTTTTACCCCATCCCTGCCAGCAAGCTGATGCCTGTAAAGGATTCCTCCAAGACATTCAGCAAACTGAAACCTGATATGTGAAACAATTTGCAGTCTTTCAGGAATGCAATGGGGGGTCAGTGAAGGGTTTTAAACAGAGGAGTCACGTGTTTATGTTAAGTAAAAACAAAATGAAACAAAAAAAAGTATGAATCTTGGCCCCTACTCCCTTCCCTAAAATAAAATCTGACTCCATTCTGAGCCTACTCTCAGCCAGCTGCCCCAGAGGTATTGATCTGATAATGAGAGTCATACTAAATTGCAAATAACCGACCAAGAGACAAACACCCTAACTGCTGTGTGAACAGCGTGGAGTAGTGCAAAATTTTCAGCGAAGGAGATGAGTAAAAAGACCCAGGAAGGACATTCAGTTTGCTTCACTTTCCGGAAACCTAGACAGGAACTTTGTTTACGAGCATGTGAATATGCTAAATGTCGGAGAAAGAAAAGAAGGGGCTTCCAGCTCCTCAGAGGGTTCCTGAGGCTATGGACCACAGACGGGTCCTGTGCCCCCCATTCCCCAGCAAGCCTCGCTGACTGCTGCTCCAGATGCCCCATACCTTTGGTTTCCTTGAGCAGCTCTTCTGTGAACTTGACCACCTTGGCCACTTCCACCCATGGGAAGCCTTTGCCTACGGCAAAGATGATGCTTTCGTAGAGGGTATCCAGCAGTATGCTTCGGCGGGAGTCTCTCACTTCATCAAACTCCTCCCAGTTCAGCAGTCTCCGTAGGTGCTCCCTACCTTTTGGTTTCTGCAGGACATGATATGAGGGATGGAGGGTGAGACTGAGGAATCAAGATGCCATTCTCACTGTGAAAACCACTACTGGGGTCTTCACAGGGCTCCCCATTGTCCTAAAGAGTGACTAGGAACATGGGTATGCCTGGGCAGAATTATGCTTTCATTTCTGGACAGCTTTCCCTACCTTTTCTAGGAATGTGCTTTTCTTTCTAGCACTGCTCCTTCCTCTGAGAGTTCTCATGCTAGTCACTGCAGCTTCCAGGTTTATATGCCTCCAGCAGGCTTCAAGCCCTGACTTATGGTCCCTCTTTTCTCTTTTCTAAAACAAAATTTGACTTCCCTCTGAGTCTATTCTCAACTAAGTGCCCCAGGGGTATTGATCTGATAATGAAATTCATGCTGAAGTGTACATGACTGCAAAGAGGCTTGGGGAGACTGTGCTTTAGGAGAAGAAATATGTCTGACTTGGTGAAAATTCAAGCACTTTAGCAGACCAGCAGGGGGAAGCTTGATCAGAGTCCTAACTGTTAAGAACCCAATTCACCTGAGAGTTTGGACCTTCCAGAAAGGTTCTTATAGAATGTCAACAGATATAGGAGAAGCAAGTGCCTTTTAAGGAGGGGGTAAGACAAGGTGTGGCATGAAGTGGAGACCCACTGAAAATGGGAGTGTTGCTTCTCTGGGGTGAGGGGAAATTCTGGCTGGGGGAACCCTTGTAGGGGAACTGACGGCAGAATTGCTGCCAGGTCCAGAGCCCTTCCTCATCCCCCAGAGACTCCTCTCTCACCACCTGACCCAGTCAGCCCTTGCCTGCAGCACTCAGATCCCCAGGATGGTGTCTGAGGGGACAGCTGGCTGGGAGATCTAGAACAGCTGGTGAAAGCACATGCTCCACCCCACCAAGAAAGCCTTTGCCTGGTGTCTGCCCAGCAGCTCATGGCTGCAGGTCAGAAGCTGATCTGTGCATATAGTCACATGGGGTCCTCTTGCCAGGACTCTATAGCAGTGCCCTGACACCCCTCTGTGGACAGCCCTGCTCTGGAAGGTGCTTGCAGAGAGCTCCAGGCCCTGCTGTTGAGTCCCCATGACTCCACAGCCCCCCTCCCCTTGCTCATGCCTTTCTGCCTCAGAATTGGCTCTAAGAAATCAACAAAATCTGCTCCCTCCCTGCGTTAAAGCAACAACCCCTTACCCACCCCCACCCCACCCCACAACCACACACACACAACCACACATATTTGGGCATACAAGCGCAAAGGACCCACAGGGCCCTGAGGCTCTGAGGTGAGAGGTGGCATCTCATGGTGACCAGCCCCAAGGGCCTCCCTGACCCTCCTCAGAGTAGAGTAAAGTAGTGTCTTTGTGCATCTCCTACTTTGCTCCAGGCAGGCTCTGTCCCTGTAGGCTGGGAAAACAACCTCCAAGCTCCAAAGGCTGCTAAGCCTTTGGCCTGGTATTCCAGCTGGCACACATCAATTGGGGGACTCACAGGTGGTGTGTTGGGAAAGGAGTCATATCCAAGGTGTCTGTCTGAGGATGTACTATCGAGGCACCACTTCTCACACACACATCTCACCGTTCCACCAATCTGAGCAACTCCTTTTAAAAGCTGTCTTTTCTCTTCACCTGAAATTGGAAGACTTTTTTCACTCCCTGGGGTGTTAAGAGTGCCATGGCCTCTGCATCCAGTTGCTAGGAGACCTAGCCAGGACTGACTCAGAGTTTCTGGAACCCTGGGGGTGAGTGTGCCAGCTTTGTGAGGTCATGAAGACCTGCTTCAAGGTGGCTTTTTCCTGGCTTCTTCCTCCTGGCCCCTCTTCCCCATCTGGGCTCTGGGTCTCATCCCCTCACACCTGCTTCCTTTCCTACAATGTCCAACCTCTCCTTCACAGGAGGTGAGCTTTCTCACGCTTTCTTGTGAACACTCACAAATGTCCCCCATCTTACATCTCCTTTAACCCAAGCCCCACTTCTCTCCTTTCTTTCATGGTCAAGGATTTGTCTCCATGAAAACACTGGCCTCCAGTTGCTGTCTTCATGTCCTCATGGACTTTTCTCCCACCAAGATCTGGTTTCAGATTCATTCTTCTTCACTGGCCAGTAGCAACTATCACTCCCTGTTTCCAGCATCTCACTTCGTTTCAGGGTGCAGAAAACAGTTCTGTGGGGGGGTGTCCTCTCACTCAGTGCCCAAACACCCACATGCCGAGATGAGTAGGGATCAAGTCTCTTCTTTTGGGGTTGGTAGCTGAGCTGTCTGATCATGGGGCTGCCTCCACTGGTACCTTCCCAGGCCCCCTTTTTGGTTTGGGCCTGGCAAGAGGGTTTCTGGCCAGAAGTGAGAGCTCCCAGGTTATAGCTCTTCCCTTCATGGGGGAAAAAATAAGAGCTCCCAAGCTTCCAGCATCTGCCACTTCAACCATTCAAAGGCATTATTCATGTCAGACCCATGACTCCATGGGTTCCGTGGCCCACCTTTGTTACCCTCATGGACATATTACTTCAGGACTCTTAGTACCTTTCCTGCCATGAGGAAGAAATTGGTTAGGGTCACTTACTTCCACTCCTGCAAATTACTAGGGACAAAAGGATGGGGAGGGGGTGCCTTTCCTTCCCATGAGGTCCTCGGGCTCCTCATGCCAACTTACCCATTCTCCTTTCAGCAAACCTCACACTCTGGTTAATCTCATGGAGGGTGTCCCTTTGCAACATGTAGTTGCTTCATCATGGTTCCCTTTCCATCCTCATCATCCTCAGCTGATGCTTCTTGGCTTCATTTCATTTCATTTCATTTCATTTCATTTCATTTCATTTCATTTCATTTCATTATTTCATTTCATTTCATTATTTCTTTTTTGGTTTTATTTAAATTCAAGTTAGTTAACATATACTGTAGTATTAATTTCAGGGGTAGAATTTAGGGATTCATCAATTGCATATAACACCCAGTGCTCATTACATCAAGTGACCTCCTTAATGCCTATCCACCAGTTATCCCATCCCCCCCACCCTCCATAAGCTGCTTTCTCCTGAATGATCTCTCTCTCCACCCTTCCCCTCTCTGCCTTCTCTGAAAACTTCTCTCCCTCTATTTGCTCCTTACATGTTGGTGCTGTCCATTGCTCTATCTTTACCCATTTATACTTCTAAGCCACACAATTTTTTAAAAAACTTGAGTATGGTAGCACTTAGCACAAGATCTACCCTCAATACATTTTTAAGTGCACAACACAGTCTTGTTAACTACAGGCATTCTGTTGTATGACAGGTCTCTAGAACTTATCTACCTTGTGTAACTCAAACATTATGTCCGTTGATGAGCAACCCTCCATGCTCCCAGCAGCCACCGTTCTACGTGCCGACTTTATATGGGTGACTGCTTTAGCTATTTCATATAAGCAGAATTGTATGGGGATTTGCCCTCTTGTGACTGGCTTCTTTCACTCAGCATAATGTCCTCAACATTCACAGGTCACGTATTCTTGAGTGATTTTTTTTTCCTAGTTGCATGACTTTAATGTCCATCCATAGCAAATGACTTCCAAATTTGTGCAGTGGATGTGTCCAGTCTCTTCTATCCCCAGCTTGGGGTGTGCTGATGTGCTGTCTCCTCCCAGAAAAGGATGACTGGGGAGCTCGCCTACTTGTTAGGTTTGAGGTGCTCAAGGGGTTTCAGGGCTTCTGTGGAGCATGTTGCTGGGGGGAATCCTGAAGCAATGGTTTGAAGGGGTGAGTCCCCAAGTCTAGGCCTACTCAGTGGGAGCTGTCCCTGTCTGTAGTCCTGGGGTAAGTCCTGAAGGCCAGCCACTGTACCTGGACAATCTGATGCTCTTCCTTGACTTCTCTCCCAAGTGGCATTGGGCTGGAGCTCGATACCCCAGACCCAGAGCCTCTTCTAATCTCCTTTCCCATCCCTCTCAATTTTCTCCTTATGGTCACAACTCTCTTTGTTACATCAGAAACTCAAATGGGCTTAGACCAAATGAGATTTTATTGTTGCACATAACTAAAATGTCATGGGGTATGTTTAAGGGGAAGCTAGATCAAGGTGTGCAAATTTCTATTCAATCTCAGGATCTTCCTTGAGATTTTCCTTTACCACCCCCTTCCTAAAATGTACTTTTCACTCCCCTCACCCGGCTAATTCTCATGGGTTTTGCAAAACCCAGCCTGCACATTAGCTTTTCTGGAAAGTCGTCCAGATCCTTCTTCCCCAGGCTTGTTATGTGTCCCTCCAATTGCTCAAGCTGGCAATATTGTGGAGCATTCCTGACTGCTCCTCCCCCTGTTCCTTCCCAGACACTCCAAGATTTACGAACTTTATCCCCTAATTATTTATTGAGTTCCTTCTCTTCTCTTCATCCCCATTGCTACTTACCAAGTAGAGCCCCCGTAAATTCTTGCCCCCACTCCCTTCACCCATTCTCCATACTGTCGCCAGAGTAAACAAACAAACAATTCTGATTATGAGCTGGAAACTGGCAAGGGGGAACTTGCTAGGGTGATCATAATATGTCCTAAATCTTGTTTTAAGGGTTGGTTACTCTGGCATATACCTTCACTTAAGATCTCTGAATTCTATTTTATGTAAATTACATCTTCCCCTTTCTCTACACATGCAAATACACGCACATATAAAATTGGATTATGTCAGTTTCTTGCTTCAAAACTTTTAATGGCTGCTCATAGAGCAAGCCCCAAAGGCTTCATGGGGCTTGAAAGGCCCTATAATGATCTGGATCCTTTTTCCTTGCCCAGCCTATCCTGACGGCTCTGCCCACTGCCACTTTTTCAGTCCTCCTCTACGCTCCCTCCAGAACTTTGTACATGCTATCTTCTCTCCTAGAACACTCTCTCCTCCCTCACTCTGCATCCATTATTCTTATACCTCATGTCTCAGCTAATCATCTCTTGTCCAGGGAAACCTTTCCTGAGCCCCATGACATGGTCTTGTAGTACTAAATGCATCACCAGCAGCACTTTGCTTATCGTAATTGTTCACTTTGATTAACCATTTTGATGTTTTAATGCCTGTTTCCCTCTAGATTGTAAGGCATGATGGCATTTAATTTTTTCTTAAAGATTTTATTTACTTGACAGAAAGAGCAAGCGAGAGCACAAGTAGGGGGAACAGCAGGGGGAGAGGGAGAGACAGGCTCCCCATTGAGCAGAGAGCCCAATGTGGGGCTCAATCCCAGGACTCTGGGATCCTGACCTGAGACGAAGGCAGTGCTTAACCAACTGGCCATCCAGGTGCCTCAGCATTTCATTTTATTGATGATGATTTTACTTCCTGCTCTACAAGCTGTAGTAGGCACAGCTGCTTGTTGAGTGGATGTGACTGTCTTTATCATAACGATAGGATATTTCACCTGTTTATTGAGGGCTTCCCCCTCTAGCCTGCTTTTCCCATGAAGACATGGACAATGTCTTCCTCTTTGGGGCCCCACTGCCCTGTGTAGGGCCTGGATGATGGCTGGCACTCAGTAAGTGTTCACAAGATATGAATAACTGCAAACATCATGAGGTGATATTGAGAAGGAAAACAAGTTATGGACCTACCTTTGCACTTGACTCATTTTGGCCACACCCAATGTTCTTTAGTAAAACACGGACTTTCTCAGATCTCCCCTGAGATCCATACAAAAGCGACAGAGTCCGGCACTCTTAAACTTAATGGTGTTTGACGTACCTTTTCCTATTTAACGTTTGTAGAATGAATACATGGTCTACTCACCTATCTTAAAAGTCTGTTTGGTCCTAAGAATGATTTCATATACTTATCAGGCAAAGCTCAAGAGTGTTTTCAGTTAGTAAATAGAGCTACATTTCAGGAGCTTTAACTATCTCTTTTAATCCTTGCAATAATTCCGTAGGATAGATATAATAATGATCATTCTCATTTGGCATATAAGGAAACTGAAGCTTAGAGAGATTAAACACCTTGTACAAGATCTCACAAAACTAGTGGAACCCTGACCTTAACACTCGGCCATACTAATGGCTATTGCAGGATTCAAGGGTTTTCTAGATCAGATCTGGACATTTGGGTTCACGGACTCCAGTTAATGTTCAAGTAGAGTTTACATAACTTCTCACTTCAGGCTACAATAAACACCATAATCTAGAGATTTCAACTACCTTTGAATGATTCAGGGCAGATTTGACCATTATTTTCCTTTTTATCCTTTATCACCATCAAAAACTTTTTTTGTAGCCGTCACCATGTTACCCATTAGATCCTCAGACCTTATTCATCTCATACCTGGAAGTTTGTACCCTTTTACCAATCTCTCCTCATTTCTATTTCCCCAACCCCAGCCCCTGACAACTAACCGTTTTTAAAGTCTCTGTTTCAATGAGTTTGCCTTTTTTTTTTTTAATTCCGCGTATAAGTTAGATTATATAGGAGGCGGCTCAGTTGGTTAAGTTTCTGCCGTCAGCTCAGGACAAGATCCCAGGGTCCTGGGATGGAGTCCCGCATTGGGCTCCCTGCTCAGTGGGGAAACTGCTTCTTCCTCTGCCTGCCGCTCCCCCCACTTGTGCGTGCTCTCTCTCTCTCTCTTGTTCTATCTCAAATAAATAAATAAAATCTTTAAAAAAAAGTGAGATCATATAGTATCTGTATTTCTGTCTGGCTTTTTTCACTTAGTATAATGCCCTCTAATTTCATTCATATTGTCACAAACAGCAGGATTTCCTTCTTTCTTATGGCTGAATAATATTCCATTACACACACACACACACACACACCACAAATGTACCATGTTTTCTTTATCCATTTATTCATCAGTAGATACTTAGGTTGTTTCTATACATTGGCTATTGTGAATAATGCTGCAATGAATATGGAGATGCATATATTTCTTTGATATCTTGTTTCATTTCCTTTGAGTATATAGCCAGAAATGAAATTGCTGGAACATTTTTAATTTTGGAAGGAACCTTCATACTCCATAATGTTGATCAACATTGTTCTTATCACCTTCATCATCATACTAAGGAATGACTGTGGATGCTAGAAATACAAAAAGGTACACTGAAAGGCAATATTTAAAAATATTTAATATTAAATATTTAAATTAAAATATTAAATATTTTAAATATTTAATATTTAAAAATATTCCATCTGGAAATGAGGATAGAGATATTCTTGTCCATGTCCTTAAATTTCTAGATAATGGAATGAGGCCCAGAGCAAAGGGAACATCACTGGTTAGATAACAGAGTCCAGACTGAAACTCAAACATCTGACCCCAAATTTAGTGCCGTTTTCTCTATATCATGTTACCTGCCCATGGTGGTCAGTTTTCTGTGTCAATTTGGCTGGGCTATAGTACCCAGTTATTTAATCAAACACTAAGCTAGGTGTTGCTATTTAGGTATTTTGTAAGTGTTATTGACAGCTACAATCAGGTGACTTTAAGTAAAGATTACTGTTGATATTGTTGGTGGAGCTCTTCTAATCAACTGAAGGTCTCAAAAGAAAAACAGAAGTTTCCTGAAAAAGAAGAAATTCTGCTTCAATGCTGCAGTATCAACTCTTACCTGAGTTTCTAGGCTGCCATCCTGTCCTATAGATTTTGGACTAATACACTGTAAACACATAAGCAAATCTCTTAAAATAAATCTCTTAATATCAACTATATCTATCTATCTATCTATCATCTATCTATCATCTATCTATCTATCTATCATCTATCTATCATCTATCTATCTATCTATCATCATCATCACGGTCTATCAATTATCTATCAATTTATCATCTATCAATCTACTATCTATCATCATCACTTATCAACTATCTATCTATAATCATCATCTACCAATCTCTTCTCTTGGTTCTGTTTCTCTGGAGAACCTTAACTGATAATGTGCCCTTAAGGAACTTACATGGCACACATAACTTTCAATTACATATATATAGCATAGGTACATTTAAAGAAAATACATAAAAAAAACAAAATTGTATAAAAAAATGTGATCTACCTACTAAGAATGACCAAGGTAAGGTGAAAGCAGTCTAATAGGGAAGTTGACAGATTGGCTATGAGATGCTGGCTTGTGGTGTCAAGAGAACTTGATTCTCTATTCTGTTCCATTGGTCTATGTGTCTGTTTTTGTGCCAGTACCATGCTGTCTTTGTGATCACAGCTTTGTAGTACAGCTTGAAATCCAGCAACGTAATGCCCCCAGCTTTGTTTTTCCTTTTCAACAATTCCTTGGCGATTCAGGGCCTTTTCTGGTTACACACAAATTTAAGGGCTGTTTGTTCCAGTTCTTTGAAAAATGTCATTGGTATTTTGATCAGGATGACATTGAAAGTGTGGATTGCTCTGGGTAGCATAGACATTTTAACTATGTATATTCTTCCTATTCATGAGCATGGATTATTTTTCCATCTTTTTGTGTCTTCTTCAATGTCTTTCAAGAGTGATTTGTAGTTTCCATCTTTTTGTGTCTTCTTCAATGTCTTTCAAGAGTGATTTGTAGTTTCTAGAATATAGATCCTTTACATCTCTGGTTAAGTTAATTCCAAGATAACTTATGATTTTTGGTGCTATTGTAAATGGAATGGATTCCCTAATTTCCCTTTCTTCAGTCTCATTGTTCATGTATAGAAATGCAACTGATTTCTGAGCATTGATTTTTTAAATGTTTTTTTATTATATTATGTTAGTCACTGTACAGTACATCCCTGGTTTCTGATGTAAAGTTTGATGATTCATTAGTTGCATATAACACCCAGTGCACCATGCAATACGTACCCTCCTTACTACCCATCACCAGTCTATCCCATTCCCCCACCCCGTCCCCTCTGAAGCCCTCAGTTTGTTTCTCAGAGTCCATAGTCTCTCAAGCTTCATTCCCCCTTCTGATTACCCCCCCTTTCTTTATCCCTTTCTTCCCCTACAGATCTTCCTAGTTCTTATGTTCCATAAATGAGAGAGATCATATGATAATTGTCTTTCTCTGCTTGACTTACTTCACTTAGCATTATCTCTTCCAGTGCCGTCCATGTTGCAGCAAATGTTGAGAACTCGTTCTTTCTGATAGCTGAGTAATATTCCATTGTATATATGGACCACAGCTTCTTAATCCAGTCATCTGTTGAAGGGCATCTCGGCTCCTTCCATGATTTGGCTATTGTGGACAATGCTGCTATGAACATTGGGGTGCATATGGCCCTTCTCTTCACTACGTCTGTATCTTTGGGGTAAANAATAAAAGATAAAATGAACTTATGGGACTTTATCAGGATAAAGAGCTTCTGCACAGCCAAGGAAACAGTCAAAAAAACTAAGAGACAGCCCACGGAATGGGAGAATATATTTGCAAAGGACACCACAGATAAAGGACTGGTATCCAAGATCTACAAAGAACTTCTATCGGTTGTGACTTTCTGCTCTGTATCACAAATAAAAAAATGGGCAGAAGATATGAACAGACACTTTTCCAAAGAAGACATACAAATGGCTAATAGACACATGAAAAAATGTTCAAAATCATTAGCCATCAGGGAAATTCAAATCAAAACCACACTAAGATACCACCTTATGCCAGTTAGAATGACAAAAATGGACAAGGCAAAAAACAACAAATGTTGGAGAGGATGTGGAGAAAGGGGATCCCTCCTACATTGTTGGTGGGAATGCAAGTTGGTACAGCCACTCTGGAAAACAGTGTGGAGGTCCCTTAAAAAGTTAAAAATTGAACTACCCTATGACCCAGCCATTGCACTACTGGGTGTTTACCCCAAAGATACAGACGTAGTAAAGAGAAGGGCCATATGCACCCCAATGTTCATAGCTGCATTGTCCACAATAGCTAAATCGTGGAAGGAGCCGAGGTGCCCTTCAACAGATGACTGGATTAAGAAGATGTGGTCCATATATACAATGGAATATTACTGGACTATCAGGGAAGGATAATGCCTTTTAAAAGGAGCATATCCACCTGGAGCACACATCTTTTTCTCTTTTTCCTCCTTTATTCTTCCTGCCTAGAACATAGATGCTGTGGTTGAGGCCTCAGAAGCATCTTGGGCTATAAGAAAAAGGCTAATCAAATTAGAAAGGTCATAACTTTGACACACCAAACCAACACCATCAGTTATCTACTTCTAGACTGTTCATTGGATGACAAAAACAAATCTGTATTTAAATCGCCATAAGTGGATCAATGGTACTCACAATTCTATCAGTTCCTCCTGAGGCAGACCACAGTACCAGGAGTGGGATGTTATAATTAACAACCTAATATTTGAAAGTGACTGAATGAAGAAAGTAGGTCAAAAGATATTAATATATCAGATATTACAGAATAAAAGCTATGTAATACACATTTAAAACTGTCACCTGCTGTACCTTGGAAATGCATACCACATGTCAACCAAAGTTTAACACCGGGGAATATGGTAAGAAAAATCCAGACTTCTGGCAGCAAAATTCAGAGAGAGAGATAAATTTGGACTGGAATAGGACAGTCTGCAAGTAGAGATGGATGAAAATACTGATTTTCTTAGAGATATACCATTCACTTATAGTCTATAATCTATGTTTGCTGAGAGCATTGCAATTTTTTTGCTTGTATATTTATTAAAGATGATGTTTTAAAAATTATGGCAAAATACACATAACATAAAAATTACCATTTTAATAATTTTCAAGCATACAGTTCAGTGACATTAAGTACATTCACATTATCATGTAGCCATCAGCACCATCCATCTCCAGAACTTTTTCATCTTTCCAAACTGGAACTCTGTACCCAGCAAACAATAACCCCCCATTCTCTTCTCCTCAAAGCTCCTGGCAGCCACCATTCTACTTTCTGTCTCCACGAATTTGACTACTCTAGGTACTTCATATTGTTGGAATCATAGAGTATTTGTCCTTTCGTGATGGGCTTATTTAAGTTAGAATAATGTCCTCAAAGTTCATCCATGTTGTAGTCTGTGTCAGAATTTCCTTTTTAAGGCAGAATAATATTCCATTGTATGGATAGACTACATTTTGCTTACCCATCCGTCCACTGGTGGACACTTGGGTTGTTTCCACCTGTTGGCTTTTGAGAATCTTGCTGCTATGACCATGGGTGTCTAAAGAGATCACTGTAATTTGGAGTCTTACAGGATCAAAAAAGCCAATTGCTTCTATACTTCAAAATGAACAATTTTTAAACAGAAACTTAAAAATGGCAGCCACAGTAAAGACTGCTATCCTGCCAGGCAAAGGAAATGATCTCCTAGTAAAGATAGGATTAAACCTTCCAAATGGAACATTGTTAGAAATTACCTCAGGTCAGTAGTCCTATTTTATGGGTGAAGGTATTACACAGTGGCCAATACAAAAAGGCCAGCAGCCCTAAAAATTAAGTCTAGGTAGGATCTTTGGTTCTGTGTGGTTGGTTGCACATAGAATCGACAGGAACCAATGAGAAACAAAGTCAGTTAAGTTTTTAGAAAACAATATTACCGTTGAAAGCCCAAACTGACCTGCAGCATCCCATGACTCTTAAAACAAATTCCTGTACCTCTAAACCCAAACATTTAAGAGGTAAGTTTAAGGGCTGTGAGTTTCTTAAAAAAGCCATCCTTCCAAAAAAAAAAAAAACCATTCTGAGATGGAGCTTGGGAAATAATGGATGAAGAAAGCTTCCCAGAGGGGAGAGCAATGAGGAAAATGCTTAAGGGAGATTGTCTCAGAGGTTGAAGCAACTGGCCAGGAATATGATCCATGGCCAAGACCAAGAGCCCACACTTGTTCAACTACAGAGTATTCCAGGATTGATATGAATTAATGAATGCTATGGGTTTCCCATTATTCTCTCTCCTTTATGAGAGTTTTAAAGACAGTTATCCTCCTTTTCTATCATTGCATATGGAGGATGCTGGGGCAGACTCTTCGACTTTTGGTTTTTAGACCTTGGACTGCAGGGATCACATTTAGACATGACAGAAAAGACAGCCTCACCGTTAGTGGGCATGAATATGAATATGAAGAAGGGTTTTATGGATAATGGGTAGCTCAAGGGGGTGGGTCCTGACATACTCTTTGTTGTCTGTCCAGTATTTATTCTCCCCTAGTCATACCAATAGGATTCCAATTCTCCCAGGGGAGCAATGTATACAACTGAAAACATTTACCTGCCTCCTTTGCAGATTGTAGTGATTATGTGACATATACCCTGGATAGGTTTTCTGGGCTTCGGTAAACCCATTTGCCCTTTTTCCCTTTCTTTCTTCCAAATGGAAATTGGAGTTCTAGCAATCATGTTGCAAGCACATGAGTGAGAATCCCATCTTGGAGTCCCTGATGATAGCTAAGGCTACTGCACCAGCCACTGACTACTGAAATCTGAACTTTTGTAGTAGGAGAGAAAAAAACACCCACTTCTTAAGCCACTGTTATTTGGGTTTAGAGTTATGTGTATCTACACTCAATCTCTCTAGTGTTGCAGAAACGAATTTCTGAGGCCCAAGTTGGGTCAAACCAGGTCATGAAATGGATCAGGCAATGGGGGTTTCTTGTTCACAGAAATAAAGCGATTTGCCAGAACCAGGAAGTGGGGGCGTTTAAGTTGCAGGATATCTCCCCTGGTCACCAATGTGCATTGCACGTCCTACTTCCTGTCAAGGCCCTGAGAAAGAGACAGTCATCAGTCATCTTGGGAGACTTTTCCACGGCTGGGGGGTGGGTGAGCAGGAAGTCTGCTCATTAACATAAAAGGAGCCCTGTTAAAGACAAATTATTATGACAAGCCAAAGGTCTACCCTGTTGCAGACACTACTCAGAAGGTAAATTTAGGCTTTGTGAGCATGCAACCTGTTAGACCCTAGTTTCCCTGGGCAAGGACCCCTGGAAGTGGGATGGGGAAGGTACACAGTAAAGAAAGACCATTTTTAGGACACAGTGAACCTCAGCATGTTTCTAAGCAATCATTCATTTATTCATTCACTCAAAAATGTTTATGAAGCATGTAAGAGAAGCCATTTTGCCACAAGTGTGAGATACCTAGATAACTTTTAAAGTCTTTTATGATGTGGCCCCTTGTCCTTGCACTGCCTTGGGGCGTGCTCCTTCTTGGGAATTTTGAACCTTTTCTTGCCTCTGTCCAAAAGGCTCTTCTCTCAGGTACCTGTTTGGCCAGTTCTTTCCACTCAGGACTCGACCACATTTCACATCCTCAGAGATGCTTTCCTCTCACTCTCTGTACCCTCATCCTGCTTTATTTTCCTTCACAGCACTTATTACCACCTGCCATATATTTACTTACTATATATTTGTCTTCCCCTTGCTAGAATGCAATATCCATGAGAGCAGGGTCTTTGCTTTGCATACTGCAGGGACCATGTGCCTGTAACAGTGTCTGACACACAGCAGACACTTCATATTAACTGAATGAATGAACACAAGCCTTGTCCCCTAGATGCCTCCAGTCTGGGAGAGGAGAAGATCAAGTCATCAATAGTGCTGTCTAAATGTAAGAACAGCACTCAGGAGGCTATGAGAAAAGAGAGGAAGGGCACCCGGACCAGATGGGATGGATGTCTGGAGAAAATGACTCTGCAGACACAGAGCAGGACTAATGGGGGACTGGGAGTCAGGGCAGAGAAAGAGGATGGAGTCTGGTCGATTAGCCAGGTGAGACAGGTTGGGGAGCCATTCTTTCCCTAAGTCAGGAGAAGTGAGTGGATGATAAAAAAGAAAAAAAGACAAATACCATATGATTTCACTCATATGTGGAATTTAAGAAACAAAACAGATGAACATGGGGGAATGGAAGGAAAAATAAAATAAGATAAAAACAGGGAGGAAAACCATAAGAGACTCTTAACTCTAGAAAGTAAACAGAGGGTTGCTCGAGGGGAGGTGGGTGAGGGGATGGGTTAACTGGGTGATGGGCATTAAGGAAGGCACTTAATGGAATGAGTACTGGGTGTTATATGCAACTGATGAATCACTAAACTCTACCCCTGAAACTAATAATACAGTATGTGTTAACTAAATTGATTTAAATTAAAAATAAAAAAGAATGGTAAGGTGGAGGTGTGGGGTCATGATGGAAAGTTGAGAAAGGCCATCATAAGACATGACCCTGACTTCAATGTAGGAAAGAGGAATGTGGAAGTTAGCTTTAGGGTCAGGGGAGAGATCATTCTGGGGAGATATTTTTTTTAGAATAACTTAATGGTCTTCTTTGGTTGTGCCAAGATGGTTCTCGGGGAATACTGAAGCAGAGGGCGGAAGGCTACATAAATGGCTCTGCATAAAAAGTGGATAGAACATTCAGTATTCGACCCCCAAAAGTGGGGTCTTACTGGCAATGAAGAAAGTAGGCATGGCAGTTAGATAGGCAATCAACCTCACCTGCCCCAACAATAAAGCCTTTCTGCCTGAGGATAATAAAATTTTCCTGGGGGAAAAGAAGTGGCAGGGCCTTGGGTGTAGAAGAGGTGAGTAATCAGGGGACTCCAAAGAAGACCTTGAAGAAGAGGGTACAATGAAGGAAGCTGGGGCCCAAGGGGAGAGTCCACCATGAGAATTTCTCACTGGTGGGGAGGGTGTGAGGACCAAGGTCTTTGGCACACAGGATGTCTCAGAGTCACATTAAAGTGTTCTCCCTCACTGGGCTGTGACCTAACCCCAACTGCCCTTCTTTACCCTCCAAATCCCAGATGTCTATTATGCACAATGGTCTGGTTATGAAGAAATTAAGATCGCTGTGGGGCAGAGAAAGGTAACAACTTGAAAGCTACCTGGTGAGAGAGTGGGAATTTGGCTGCAGTAAATGAGACTCAAATGCAATGAGATGAAAGTTCTAGCTCCACCAAATCCCTCCAGAGACAAGGGTGCTAAGTTTCGCATCTATATGGAATGGTGCTAGAGCCTGTTTAACTGCTTCTTTGAGAAGAGAGTGACCCCATTCTGATTTTTACTTTACAGTAGTAAGGCATAAATGATATTGTTGCTAAGGGTGAGGGGTCATGAATGGGGTTTGGGAGGGTGGGGAAAGCAGAGGTTTGGAAGAGCAGCTTATATCCTCCAATCTGTGGAAAACATAATTCAATCAAAGGCTTTACCACACCTAGTGAATACATATTGGTCCAAGTCTAAAGTTTCCCTGAGAACCTCTCTTGGAGAGGAAGGGGTGATAGAGAGGTCAAAACCTGGGGAAGGGCAAGTCGCTGAGGAATAATTTTAATCCTATGAACAAAGACCCCAGCTCCTATTATCCTGGTCAGAGGTCTGTTGAGACAGTGACCTGGAGAAATTGGTGATGGCTTAGAGTAGCTAGAAAGAGGAGTGGACCTGACCAGAGAATGGCAGAAGCATTGAGGAGTAGCATTAGATGCTCAGATAATGTTGAGACCATGAGTTGGCAGAAACTTTAGTACACAGGAATGGGTGAATTCCTCCAGAAGCTTCCAACCCCTGAGGGTGGAAAAGAAGAAAGATGTGGCTGGATCGATCAGCAAGACAGTGGCTGAAGTAATGTCCCATGGGCACTAGGCTGGTTCCAAAGTTATCTGGTGCAAGGAAGGGGACAAAGGAATCTGAGGAGGGTGACTAAGGTCTGATGAGCATGAAGAACAGATGTAGCTGGGGGGCAGGGGAGCCAGACATAGAAGTCCATGACCTGAGACTGATCTCATAGAGTTGAGGTTTCCAGAACCAAGCATGTCTGTCAGGGCGACAAGGAGGCCTGGGGAATGGACACGGTTTTCACAGTGCTGTACCCCTCCTGTTTTTTGACTCTTCTCTCCTGGTTCCCTTTTTGACACATCATGCTTTTTCTTATTCCTTTAATAAAATCATTCCTTCTCTGGGCCTATGCTGTTTGCCCCACAAAATGCGTAATATAGTAGTTAGACACAGGGAGGCTGATACCAAGCAGCCTGGATCTAAATTCTGGCTCCATCCCAAACCAGCCAAGTGACTTTTGCAAAGTTAACCTTTGCAGGAGTCAGTTTCTTCTTTCAAAAAGTACAATAATAATACCTACCTCATAGGATAGATGAATCAGCATTTCTTGAATACCAATGAATGTTGTACACTTGGCAGGTACTCAGTGAGCCAATATACACCCTCTGAAATTTCTTTGTGTTGTCTATGTTCTACAGTTGGCATGGAGAATCTGGATTTCAGCCAATGACTATTGCATTGGCCAATGTCTGTTCTGACTTATTAAGATTACCTGGGCAAGCCCGGGGTGACAATTAATTTAATGTATTGACTTGACTGAGCTAAGGGATGCCCAGACTGGTAAAACTTTACTTTTGGATGTGTCTGTGAAGGTGTTTCTGAAAGAGATTCACATTCAAATAAGTAGAGTCAGTAAAGCAGATCGCCCTCTCCAGTGTGGATGGGTGCCATCCAATCTGTTGAGGGCCCCAAAGATCAAGAAGGCAGAGGAAAGATTAATTTGTTCCCTCTATTTGAACTGAGACATCCATCTTCTCCTGCCACATCAGTGCTTCTCATTCTTGGGCCTTTGGACTCAGACTGGGTAGCATCATCTCCTTTGGTTCTCAGGCCTTCCGGCTGGGACTAGAACTACAACACCAGCTATCCTGACTCTCCAACTTGAAGATTTGGGACTTCTCACCCTTCATAACTGTGTGGGCCAATCCCTTATAATTTCTTTCTACATATCTAGATCTCTCTATATTCTATTGGTTCTGTTTCACTTGAGAACCTTGACTAATATACCTAGCTTTCAAATACAGAGTGATCTTCACTCTGCAGCCCACATGGATGCACATCTGATTGGATTGAATCCTGCATCTGTCAACCAGAGGCAAGCCTTGAGTGATTTCATTTGCAGAACTCATCAGTCATGTTGATATTGAATGTATATTGCCTAAGTTGTCACCTTGTGATGGCAATGCACTCTCAGTCCCAATCGTTTCTGCAGATGGCTCTTTCACCTTATTAAATTGCCGTGAGGAAGCCACCAAATATTAGTTCACGTAGTTCATTCCTGCCTTTAGGCAACCCTGCACCTAAATGCGAATATTCTAAGAAAGAATAGTTTTCTGCCCTCAGAGAGAGTGGATTTGATAATTCCAGGCTTCCATAGTTCCCCAGAAGTGTTACCAACATAAAGCCAAAATGATCAATTCAGTCTAAAATGAGTAAGTGGGGTCCTCCAAAGGTTGGTAGAGAAAATAGCTGATGGATGGGTATACCCGTCAGCGGGTTCTTTTAGGCCTTCATACACCTAATTCCTATCTCATGCAATGACACCCTATTTCTGCAAATGCAATGATATTCCTTTTCTGATTTATTCAGGGAGATGGGAACCAGCCAGCCACCTCTCCCCTAGTGTCCCTGACTCAGGACTTGTGTTTCCATGGAGCACCCCCCTGCCAGCTCAGGCTGTTTGTGGCCCACCCAGGTGGCTAGAATCAGGTGGGAGCCCCTGGTGCTGGGAGGGCTCCCCTGAAAGCCCATGGGGGCTGTGTTTAACAGTCTTGAATAGTGCATCCTTGGGCAGAGGGCCAGGAACAATCTGTGTAACCCACTAAGCTAATTATTCTCTCTGCAGATGGTGTCCCCCACTAATCCTCTCGCGGTTTGTCATAATCCAGTTCTTTTCTGAGGAGAGCTGCTGGGTGTCCGGCTTTTGTGCAAAAGGGCTATCTGCAAAAGCAGAGGAGATAGGGTGCCTGCTCTGTGGGACTGGAGTTCTGGCTCTTGAGCCAAGGAGAGCAGTTGGAAGGACTGTCCAGAAGAAGGCCACTGGCTCTGTGGCTCTAGGAGGCTGAACCAACTTCGGAGAGTGGGGCAAGCATCCACACTGGCCTGACTTTCCTCCGCTGGCCATTTCGCTGGGGCTCAGAGGGCTCAGAGGAGCCGACCATGACCTTTTGCTCTACAGAGGACGGTGAGTCTGTAGGTCCGTGTCCCTTGGGGTCAGCTGCCTCAGGGGCAGAGTATCTTGGTTCTGAGAAGTCACAGCCAACAGGGAGGCCGTTTCAGCCTGAGACTCTGGGAGGGACGTCTTGATCGGGATGCTTGCGGTGATGCAAGATTGGGTCTGTTCCTCCAGTCTGCTGGGTTGTTTGGTGGTAGGTCATGTTTAAACACGATGCTGCTGAGATTCAGGTTCCTGCTCGTTGATTTACAGGATATTAATATTATAGCCTGTCTGGTTCTCCCACCTGTCCCGGGAGAGTGAACAATGCAGTCACTGGAGCCAGAAAGGGAAAAATCCCTCCTGAGGACCCTCCTCAGGCTCTTAGAGTGGAGGGGGGCTGCTCCTCCACTCCTGAAGGGTGAGGATGGCCCATAGTGGTGTGGTTCAGGGGTCACAGTTGCTTCTCAGAGGATCAAGACTTCAAGAGAAGGCTATAAAGAACCAGGGTGAATATAAAGATTGGCAGGGAAAAGGGTTGGGAGTCCCTAGGAATTACCACATTGAATTTTCTCTACTGGTTTCAGGTTAGCACCCATCCCTACAGAAGAAAGTGGGGCATGGAGAGATTACATTAGGGAAGGGCCACAAAGTCAAACCCAGTTTCTGCTTCAAACCTCTTTCCTCCTAGTTGCTCTTTTTATGGTCATCCCTGGGTAAGACAAATGCCATCCTCCTGTCCCAGGTTTACTGACAAAGAGACTGAGACCTGGGGTAGCTAGGTGGTTTGCAGAGGGCACACAGTCAGTGAGGGCAGACTCGGAGCCAAGTCCAGTGTGACTGCCACAAATTGTCTCTGTGCCTCAGCTCTGTACCTTCCCACAGGGCTCCACCTTACTGCTGACTCATCCCCTACTTGGAGGAGGAATTCCACTCCATAGTGTGGGGAAGGGGGCACAAGCCACTGCCTCCCAGTTGTGTAACCATAGAGGAGGCCTGGGAAGACATCTGGTCCCTTCCCACAGTGCAGAAGTGCACCTGAAACAGTGGGAAAATCCTCTGCTGGGGCAATTTCTAGAGAAGTATAACCCACATCAGTCTCTATTTACCTTCTTAGATATATAATCGTCATCCAGAAATCCTCTTATTATGTTAATGTCAGACAGGCCTGTTTTCCTTATCTAAGCCTGGGGGAAAGAGGAGAGCTGGTTGCCCTTTTCAGTACCTTTGTGCTTAAATGTATGTTTGTGTATGTGTGTGTGGGTGTGCATGCCTATATTTATGTGTCAGTGTGTGTACATGTGTGTATGTGTAAATGTGCATGCCTGTAAGCTGTGTATATGTGAATGGATATTTCTTTGTGCATGTGTATGCACTTGGGGGTGTGTGTGTGTGCCCACTGGTGCAGGAGGCTTGGGGTGCTGAGAGACCACTGGACTAGCAATCACAATGCCTAGACCTGTTCTGGCTGGCTGCCTGGTACCCCTGCTCTCTAGATCTTGGTTTTCCAGGTAGAAAGGAAGCAGGATGAACTAAAGGAACCATCTCTTCTTTACAGAGCAATAGCCTATGCACGCAGTGTTCAGCAGCTTTCTCAGCTCCAAGTTAAATAACCCCAGTCTCTATAACCTTTCCCTGTAAAGCACATTTTCCAATCCTTTAATCATCTTGGTTATTTTCCTCTGAACTCCCTCCAAGATACCTATGTCATTGGATAAGTATGTCGTATAAATTAGTCAGTAAATCAATCTGTCAACAATATCTCTTGAGCAACCACCCTGTGGCTTGCAGGAGGTGCTGGGCTGATACAATCCAACCACACAGGAACAAAAGGAGTTTTCACTGTGGCTCAGACCAAGGGTTCATTTGTCCAGCAGTGGCCTGAAGCACTGTGGACATGCTGGGAGGATACTGTTCCTTCTAATACCATCATCTCTTGAAGATCAGGGCCGTGCCTCAACATCAATATCTGAAAATGTTTTAAATAAACATTTAGGGGCACCTGCTCTGTTCAGAGCCCTTGCTAGGTATTTTGAGTGTTAGGAAAATGAGCATGATGCTGTCCCTGACCACTGAGAGGAGAGACAGGTGCATGAGGTAGAGAGTAAAAGGTGGGTATGGAAGAAAGGACAATAAGTGTGCCCTAAGTGAGGACCTAGCCAACCTCAAGGCTGCAGATAGGACATTGGGGTGTTCGATATGGGCTGTTTTGAAAGCTTTTCTCCCAGATGCAGTATGATCAATAATAAAGTGAATAGCCAAAAGAATTAAGAATTTGGAGTAAACCAGACCTTTATTTGGATTACGATTTCACCCCTCATTAGCTGGGTGAAACTCAGGCAAGTTAGTTAAGGTTTCTGAGTCTCAGGTTCTTTACATGGCAGGATAGTAACTACCAAGAAGGATTGTTCGAGCTTAGACGGCATCACATTTGTAAAGTGTCTGGTCCGTAGTAGGTCATTGGTATTATAATCTCCCCTCCCCTCACCAACTCATTAGGGATAATTTTCTGAAAAGTCTTCAGCTCTTCTGGATGGATATATATGGTTGGTCATAGCACTACTTGGGGTTCTAAGTTCTATGAGTTGTTTATGTGATGTATCTCTGCTTATTGATCCTAAAATAATTTTGTTCAAGGTTGGAGGGCAATCTTTTATTTATAGTATAGCATATGCTTCGTGATTTTATAGTCTGAGATC
The DNA here is from genome assembly GCF_002007445.2 of Ailuropoda melanoleuca. Classification (NCBI taxonomy): domain Eukaryota; kingdom Metazoa; phylum Chordata; class Mammalia; order Carnivora; family Ursidae; genus Ailuropoda; species Ailuropoda melanoleuca. The sequence continues at coordinate 81,344,797 of NC_048222.1, read as the reverse complement.
AACAGCCGTGATCTTAGCTGTTATCGTTATGGTTGGCGGGGGGTCCATATTCTTTTTTCAGTTAACATCAACTTTTTGTATTAGAAAGAGCACTTGGCTCTTGACTGAGACCTCTGGCTAAACTGGCAGGGTAACTTTGGGCAAGTCACTGAAGAGACAGCTGTGGTACAAAGCAAATGCTTCTCAAATGTGAGTGTGCATCAGAATCACCTGGAGGTCTTAGTAACACAGATTGCTGGGCTCTATCACAGAGCTTCTGCTTCCGTAAGTCTGGGTAGAACCTGATAATTTGCATTTCTAAGACATTCCTTGGTGATGCTGAGGCCATGGGTCCAGGGCCTGCACTGTGAGAACCACGGATACAGGAAGAATAACTATGGAACTTAGTGGAGTTTGGCCAACTGAGCCTGCTTCTTTATTTATAAACTTCTACCTTACAGATAAGACTTAAAGGTAATAATTAGAAAAATTATGATGAGCAAAGCACTTCATAAACTATAAAACACAATATAACTATTAATGGCTTAATATTCCCCATCAGCTTTAGCTTACTCACCCATAAAATGAGGATAATAATAGTAATTTTTATGAAGATGAAGTGAGATGACCGATATAAAAGCGATTTGTGAAATTATAAAGAACTATGGAATCTTGTTCTTATAACTTCCCTAAGCTTCAAATTCCTTATCCATAATATGACAGGATGGCCAAAGGGTTTGTCCTATGTGCCAACCTTGGTCATGTAGTAGCTCAGTATTCTACATGTGAATAATGCAAGTTTCTAGTTAATACCCTGCTGATGCTGCCCTGTGTCCCGTTGGCCCCTTTGGTCAAAGCTACATGTTGGGCCACCGTTACATGAGGATGCTTCTGGTTATAAGAAACAGAATTCCCAGCTAAAAGTGGTTTTAAGGTAAGGGGTTTGTTGTCTCATCTAACAAGAAGTCCAGAGGCAGGGTGATTTCAGGGTTGATTAGTTCAATGGCTTGACCAAGTTAAGATTCTGGAATTCTCTTGGCTTTCTGTTACATGGTGGCTGTAGCAGTGCCAACAATCATATCCACATACGACAACAATCAGAAGCAGGAAGAGACGAATCTTTTTATAATGGATAAAAAACCATTCTTAGAAGCCTCCTATTGGCCTGATTTATAACACATGCCCTTTGATGGGGGGAATGGAATTGCATGATTGGTTTAGACTAATCAATATTCAACCTCTGTGGCTGGAAGAGGCCCATGAAGCATGTGGTCACCCAATCAGGCCTCTGTCAGCAAGGGAGAAAGTAGCAAGTGTGAAAGGGGAGGTGACCAGCAATGTCTCTTTCCAATTAGAATCAAATCCATAGGGCTTTACTTGCACATCTCCCCACAATGTTGTGAGGTTTTCCTGTACCTGAGGTCACGGCGAGAAAGGGCCCCCAGCACAATCCTGAAAAGCTATTTAAACAACTATTTTCCATCCTTCACGAGAAAAACTCAGCTCTCTGGGAGTCAGGAGGAGCAATCCAGCCTCCTGTCTTGGCAGGGAGGTTACTGGTCTAGAGGGTCGGGGCTAGACCACAGCCTTGTGGATGCAGTTTTTCCCACGCAAAGTGCTTGACCGTAAGAATTCACAAATCAGCATTGCAACATTACTCCTATGGGTGGCATTTCCTTCTTCATCTAGGATAGTGCTGGTACATAGATCATGTGCCCGACAAAGACCTAAGTGCTTAAGAAAGACATTTAATTGCCACAATTAAAGTAGTTTGGTCAGCAAGTGGGTTTGGGGAGATTGAAGTCTTTTTTTTTTAAGATTTTATTTATTTATTTGAGAGAGAGAGAGCACGAGCAGGGTGAAGCGCAGAGGGAGAAGCAGCCTCTCCACTGAGCAGGGACCCCAATGTGGGGTTCTATACTGGGACTCCAGGATCATGACCTGAACCAAAGGCAGATGCTTAACCAACTGAGCCACCTGGCACCCTGAGAATGAAATCTTTTATAGTGGAATAGGTTTTGCTGGGATTCTGAGAAAGTCACGTCTGTGGATTTAAAAAATCTCATTCTTCTTCCTCTATAAGAGCTTTGTGAATCCATTGAAATGGTGGATCCAGGGTTTTTCTGAGGGAAGGGCAGACCCCCACCCTACCCTGTTCTATTCTAAGGAACAGGCTCCTGTCTAGGCCCAGGGATGGCCACACAGCTCTGAAAGGAAGCAAGCTCAGAGGGGAGGAGATGGCCACAGCCCTTGCTGTCCTGGCTCCTCATGGCCACCAGGTGGATGGTCCTTGTTCCTGAAGCTCCCCACTTAACTCCTATTAAGTGTCGTGGGGAAGCTATGAAGTTGAGATCCCAGGGGTATCTCTAGGAGAGATACGTACAGGGTTGAGGAGGATAAACACTGAGAAGATAGAAGATTGTGTTCAATTCCCCTGTGTATATGATATCTGTCCATGCTCAGCAAAAGTGATTTCTGTAAATGAGTTCCTACCTGGAACTCTAGCACAAGAGTTAGATAATGGCAAAGCCAAATGGACCTTATTGCTCTTCCATTTTGAAAGTCTCATTTTATTGGCAAAGACAAGGAAGTGTCTTCAAATAAGACAAAGAACCCAGGGCTTTGGATGTCAGGGTCCATGCCTGTCCCACCATTCCTTGTGATTTGTCTTAAAAGCTTGGAGATGTGTATCAGATGGGTACAGTAGCAGGATTCTGTGACTGCTAGGTTTCAGAGATGTGGCTCTCAAATCTATTTGTGGTGAAACTGCCTGAAGCATTTAAAAAAAACACAGCCCCTCTAAGAGGAGGCCTGGAAACTTACATCGAAAAAAAAATAGCAACCATTAGGTTGGCTACTACCAAAAAAAGAGGAAATAAGTAGGGTTGGTGAGGACGTGGAGAAACTGGAATCCTTGAGCACCATTGGTAGAAATGCAAAATGGTGTAGCCCCTATGGAAAACAGCATGGCAGTTCCTCAAAAAATTAAACATAAGAATACCATACAATCCGGCAATTTCACATCTGGGTATATACCCAAAATAATTGAAAGCAGGGTCTTGAACAGTTTTGTACACCTGTGTTTATAGCAGTAACATCCACTATCCCCAAAGGATGGAAGCAACTCGAGTTATCTACCAACAGGTGAGAGCATAAAGAAAATGTTGTATACTTATACATACAAGGAAATTCTGACACAGGCTACAACATGGATGAAGCTGAGTGAACTAAGCCAGCCACAAAAGGACAAATACTGAATGATTTCTCTTATGTTAGATTCCTAGAGGATTCAAATTCCTAGGGACAGAAATGGTGGTTCTATCAGAAATGGTAGAATGGTGACTGCTCGGCGCTGGGTGAAGGCAGAATGGAATGTTAGTGTTTAATGGGGAAAGAATTTCAGCTTTGCAAGATGAAGAGTTCTATGGGTAGATGATGGTGATGATTGCACAACAATGTGAATGTGCTTAATGTTATGGCGCTGTACACTTATAAATGGTTAAGATGGTACACTTTATGTTATGTGTACTTTACTACAAGTAAAAAAAACAGTAGCAGCAATAACAAAGAAAATATGCTCTCAGCTGTTACAGATTGGGTTCCTTGGGGAGCAGAATCTGAGAGGCAGGTTAGGGTACTGAACTTTGTTAGGGGGTGCCCTTGGACCAACCCTACAGAGGAGAGAGAAGAAACAGGATTGGCAGAGGGAGAAGTGGGCTGTCATGGAGTCTCAGTGGAAACTCAGACAATTTGGCAGGGAGTTCTGAAAGTAGACAGCTCTTTTTTTTTTAAGTTTTTTTTATTTTTTTTTAATTTTATTTATTTGACAGAGATAGAGANTATTTTTTTTTAAATTTTATTTATTTGACAGAGATAGAGACAGCCAGCGAGAGGGGGAACACAAGCAGGGGGAGTGGGAGAGGAAGAAGCAGGCTCATAGCAGAGGAGCCTGATGTTGGGGCTCGATCCCATAATGCCGGGATCACACCCTGAGCCGAAGGCAGACGCTTAACCGCTGTGCCACCCAGGTGCCCCTGAAAGTAGACAGCTCTTTATTGCTGTCTCAACTTGGGGGCAAGATGACCAGGCCTTTAGGCATGGATCTGTCATTGGATGTGAGGCCCTCAGCAAGGCTGTCTTCTGCTGAAACAATTCTGAAGGGGGCTAACCCCTGAGGCCTGTCATTTGAGAAGAACAGATGCAAAGTGCTTATTATCATGAGTGCATTATAGGCTTTAACACCCATCCCTGAACCTTCTCCGCAGGCAATCTTCGTAGCACTTTCTGAAGAAAGATTTATCTCCTTGTTTTGTATGTAAATCATAGAGCAGTTAAGTCACTTGCCCAGCCACTTGGCTAGTAAGTAGCTGAGCTGGTTTAAAGCTCCAACTTTTTTTTAAAGATTTTATTTATTTATTTGACAGAGAGAGAGAGACAACAGGCAAGAGAGGGAACCCAAGCAGGGGGAGTAGGAGAGGAAGAAGCAGGCTCCCAGCAGAGGACCCCGATATGGGGCTCGATCCCAGGACCCTGGGATCACTCCCTGAGCCAAGGGCAGATGCTTAATGACTAAGCCACTCATTCACCCCATAAATCTCCAACCTCTTGTCTGAGCCCATGGCTCTGTCCACACCTGCTACCTGTAGATGCAGGAAACAGAGGCTCTGCCTTGGACTCTGGACATTAGAGGGGCTGGCCCTGGCCCACCTCTGTTGACACCCCCTCCTAGGGAATAAGGAGTCCAGAGGGACAGCATATTCTTCCCTCCCTTCTTGACCATACACTGGGGACTCAGAATTCCCTGGAAGTTTCTAGGGCCTGCATCACCTCTTCTCTGGGTCCATGTTCCCAAGGCTCCTAGTAAGGTATGAAAAATCCTTCAATGTCTTGTAAAGGAAAGACAAGGTCTTCACATAACATACAAGACACTTAGCCATTCAGAAAACCCATGCTGGTGTGAATGCTTTTGGGTCCAAACCCTAGCTTCCCTTTGCAGCTGCTGCCTGTCTCTAGGCGTTTAATCTCTAATTTCTTCATTTTCTCTACCACAAAAATGAAGATGATAGTGGTGGGTCCTACGTGGTGTGTGGGGATCAGATTGGCAGAGCAAGTGACCCATAAATGGGTACTGGTGTTATGATGTCCTTATCACATCCCAGTGATGTCGCTGTGTCTGACTCACCCTTTGCTTCTCCTGACCCAACCTGGTCCTCCTCACCCATCTCTAGACTAGACTCTAAGCTCCAAGGTGCAGGGATGGCTTCTGTCATGCTCTCTGTGGTGGCCCCAGAGCCCAGCCTGGGGTAAAGTCTGTATCTGCTGAGTGACCGAATGAAGATGGGGCAGGATGGCCTGTAGGGTGTCAAAGGAATCAAGGCTTTTTGAGTGAGACAAAGTGCAAGCAGGAAGGAGGAGAAAGCCCACGTCAGCAGGTGTCTTCAGAGTCCACCGAGTGGAATCTGTGGTCACTGGTAACCAATATATGAATATGTCCTCTGCCTACCCTGGTTGTGACACAGGAGCTGTACTCCCTTGCACGGTGGGAAATAGCCTGTGGGTTATGTCTCTGAGCACTTCCAGAGCCCATCATTTACTGGCATCCCATTTCACAGTTGGGACCATGGAGTCCCAGTAAACAAGCAGAGGCTGAAGGCTAAAGGGCACATGACTGCTTCCCTTCCTAGAGGCCTTCTTTCCTGGCAGGATGTGCCCAACCCAGAATGTGTTAGCAATGATTCTCTAACCTGGCTGTGCTTCAGAATCACCTGGAGTGATGGCTCATACCAATTCCCCACCCTCGAAGGTTTGGATTCAGTTCTAGGAAGTGGTGTTTGGAAAATCTGGGACTTCAACCAAAACCTCTAGTGTTTGGGAACCACTGGTTTGGAGAAGATCATCACAGAGATTAAGATTTTGTTTCTTCTCTTTGTTTATTTCTTCATTCCCACAATAACATAAGCCATATAGAAATCCAAGAGATCTAATGTTAGAATAAATGGTCATTAGTACAAAAATCAGTCAAATGGGTTGCTAGTGTTGTATAAGCTAAATAACTGCTTGGCTGAATTATTCCCCTTTATTAGCAATAACATGTATTTTCGTGGAGTCGGAGAGAAGTGGTTCTTGTTCCTGGTTCTACATTAGAATCCCACAGGGAACATTAGAAAAGTGCCAGTTCAGTAGGGATTTCTGAGGTGGGGCTCTAGGTAGAGTCTAACATGCAGCCAAGTTTGAGAACTCCTGCTATGGCATTGCCAGAGCTTCCCCCAGTCACCAGCTTCATCCTCAGAACAAGCCTGTGAAAAAGGCAGGGATTTTGTTTTTATTTTATTGATGAAAAAAGATGAAAAATCTGAGGCCCAGATAGGTGAATGAACCAGCCAGAAGCTAGAGAGGGAAAGCTGGTTCCGTGTCTTTATAGATGCTGTAAGCTCACCTTGACCCAGTCAACTCTTAGTAGACACACTTCTCTACATAGTTGAGAGCAAGGGTAAATCCAACCTGTGTGGCCTTATGTGCATCTTCAAAGAACAGGGGTGGCAGAAGGATGGTCTGCTGTGGGCTGCCTTTCTCTGAAAGCTACAATTTGGGAGAGCCTATGATTCCTGTAGAATCATAGACTTTTTGGATGGACACTTCTTTAGGGACCACCTTGTCCAACCTCCTCATTTTTTTTGGAGAAGAAATCAGAAGTCCAGAGATATGGTATGAAATCCCTGAGTGATTGCCCCAGTGAGATAGTATCTCAGTCACCTGGCCCCAGTCCCAAGCACTTCCTATAATTCCAGTTGCCCAGACCTTGAATGGAGCTTGGGTCTTCCTGGAGAAGAAGGCCAGGGGGCAGAGCATAAGCTTTCACAGAGGACAGAGTTGGGCTGGATGCTCTCAGGACAACACATGGCCTTCTCATGTCCCAGACTTGTCCCTGGCAGTATGCATCCTTGTTGACAGATGCTGGAAGGTTCTGTTACCCTTCTTGATCACCTCCTAATCTCTTCCCACCCACCCTAGGCCACATTTGCCAGAATGACAGACCGTACTCAGTTTTATTGCTCTGGTTTTGTAAATCAGTTTCTTGTAACATACCAGTTGCTGCCATTCTCTGAATTTCCATGGATCCATCAACATGTTCTTGAAGCTGGGTGCTTTGCCACACACCACCACCTGCCCAGGTGAGAGGTAGTCGGCAAGCCCCTAGGTGAGAAAGTAGTGTTTTTCCAGCACCCATATTAGGTTCTTGGCTGAACCAGGATCCTCTCTACCCTGGTGCAGGGATTGGCTTTTCTCTCCTAAGCAGGAAAGACACATTCCAACTTTTTCCAGACTCTTTGTTACCTTGTTGCCTAGCAAAAGAGACAGATGGAAAGACTGTTTTTTTCTCTCTAGAACATTAATCTCAATGCTTTCCCTTCCTCTCTGAGAAGCCAAGAATGTGTCCATCATCCCTGTGTCTTTCAGGGAGCACACAGCAGACTGGTCATCATCTTATGGCAGAAGCTGGATTAAGAACCATCAAAAGAGTGGAAGAGCTACCACCTGGCACCTGCAGGGCACCAGGCATTTTCACACACATGCTCTCATGTAGAACTTGGGGTAGTTTTTAGTTTCTTTTTCAGATGAGAAAACTGGGGCTTGGGCTACTAGTTAATTTACCCCAAATTACATAACTAGTAAGTAAGGGGGAAGAATTTGACTACATCCACAAAACCATAAGCTTCCCTGTGCCTTGCTTGAAGCTCTGCATTAAAAAAAAGAGAGAGAGAGAAATACGGGTGCCTGGGTGGCTCAGTCATCTGGGCGTCCAACTCTTGGTTTCAACTCAGGTTGTGACCTTATGGGTTGTAGAATTGAGCATCGCCTCAGACTCTGTGCTGGGTGGGGAGTCTGCTGGAGAATTCTCTCCCTCTTTTCCTCCCCTTCCCCACCACTTGTGCATATGCTTGAACTCTCTCTCTAAAATAAATAAATAAATACATCTTTAAAGGGAGAGAAATAGAACCTTTCTAACATTCCTCTTCAAAAATATTTTTGTACTTTTTAAAAATTGATCATAGCTTTGTTAGAGCCAATGTTCTCTTGCTTGTGCCTCCTAAAGACACCCTGCTTTCTTCTTATCTTTCCCTTAAGTTGCTGAGCCTCTAGCTCAGGGGACCCTGGGTATATAGACAATTCTTGTGTAACCAAAATACACCAGGGCTGCCTGGTGGCACTTCACAGAATCTGGGCACAATCAGAGAAACTCATTCTGAAATTTAAAAAAATTTTTTTTCAAAAGCCGAATATTTACTAAAACCTCCCTAAGAGGCTGGAAGGGGTCATTTCACAGCAAAATATACAATAGATCTTCTCCATCTATCTTCCACCCACTGCCAATATTTTCCTAGTTTTTCCAAAAAATTTTTCTCTCAGGATTTTAGCCAGTACTACTCTCCTTTTTTTCTCTCACTTTCAACTTCCCAATTATTTTTGTTTTTCTTACAGTTTCTTGAGAGTTTTCTTTTCTTTTTTTCTTTTTTTAAAGATTTATTTATTTATTTGAGAGGGTGTGTACACTTTGCTGGGGGAGGGGAGCAGAGGGAAAGGGAGAGAGAGACTCTCCAGCAGACTCTCCACTGAGTGAGAAGCCGGATGCAGAACTTGATCCCAAGACCCTGAGATCAAGAGACCTGAGCTGAAATCAAAAGTCAGATGCCCAACTGACTGAGCCACCCAGGCCCCTCAAGAGAGTTTTCTAACATAAATGAATCAAGTCCTTCTCCACTTTTTCAATTCAACAGAATTATTCTTTTCCCTTAAGCACAAACAACTAAACCCCAGGCCAACAAGTCACTTTTTTGTCATGGGGGCATGCGTATGGTTGGGACTGGGCAGGGGGAGATGGGGCACCAAGATATGTGGTGACTTGTATGGTCAGCCAATTAGGTTAGATTTGACTGCAAGTAATGAAAAATCAAGTTTCAGTGGCTTAATTGAAAAACTCAGAGGCAGTCAAGGGCCGGTATTTCCATAGCCATTGGCATCTAGGCTCCTTCTTATCTCTTACCTTTAGTACTGGATTCCATCCTGGTGGCAAAATGGTGCCTGTAGTTCCAGTCATTGCATACACATTCCAAGTACCTTGAAAAAGGTTTCCTACAAGCTCCTCCAAATTACTTCTGCTTAAAACTCATTCATCATCCCCAACTGAAAAGGAACTTGGGAAATGTAATTCTATTAATTAGACATATTGTGGCCCCCAATATATAGGATTTGGGGAGTAAGAAGAAAGAGAGAGTGGGTATTAACAGTCTTTGCCACATGTGGTAAAAATTTTGATCACTCTCACTCTTAGGACTTTTTAAAAACTCTTTTAAAAGAATTAAGACTTTTATTTTGAGAGACTTGTAGATTTTTAGATTTATATGCAGGTATAAGAAATAATACAGAGAGATCTATACTCTTTACCCAGTTTACCCCAATGGTAATAACTCATAGTACAATATCACACCCAAGATGTTAACATTCATACAGTCAAGATATAGACATCTCCTGTACCACAAGGATCCCTCATTTTGCCTTTTTATAGCCACACCCACTTTCCTCCTTGACTCTGGCAACTATTCTTGTTCTCCATTTCTACAATTTTGTCATTTCAGGAAAGGTAGATGAATGGAATCAGAATATGCAACATTTTACATCCAAATTTGTGGTGTGCATCAATAGCTTGTTCCTTTTTCATTGTTGAGTGGCAGTCTATGAAATGGATGCACCACCAGTCTGTTTAAGTATTCATTCATTGAAGGACATCTGAGCTATTTCCAACCTCTGTCTATTGTGAATAAAGCTGCTATGAATACTTATGTACAGGCTTTTGTGTCAACCTATGTTTTCATTTCTTTGGGATAAGTACCCAAAAGTGCAATTGCTGGGTCTTATGGTAGTTGCTTGTTTAGTTTTATAAGAAACTGCCAAACCCTTTTCCACAGTGGCTGCAATAATTTATGTTTCCACTAGCAATGTGGGAATGTAAAATTTTAGCCATTCTGATAGGTAGGTAAAGATTTTTCATGGTGATGCTAATTTGCTTTTCCCAATGGCTAATGACATTGAACATCTTTTCACATGTTTATTTGCTATCCATATTTTCTCTTTGGTGAAGTGTTTGCTCATGTCTTTTACCCATTTTCTAATTGGATTCTTTGTGTGTTCCTTGTTGAGTCTTGAGATATTTCTTTATATATTCTAGCTACCAATGCCTTGCTGGACATGTGGTTTGCAAATATTTCCTCCCATTCTGTAGATTGTCTTTTCATCTACTTAACAGGATCTTTTGCGGAACAAAAGTTTTAGGTTTTAATAAGGTTGAATTTAATCAGTTTTTCTTTTTCTGGATCATGTGTTTGAGTTAAGAACTTTTACCTAGATCCCAAAGATTTTCTCCAATTTTTTTCTGAAAGTTTTATTATTTTATGTTTTACATTAAAGTCTATGATTTCAAGTTAATTTTTGTATAAGATATGAGGTTTAGATTGATATTAACTTTCTTTCTTTTTTACTATGGATGTCCAATTGCTCTAGCACCATTTACTGAAAAAACTATCCTTTCTCATTTTACATTTTTGTCAAAAATCAGTTGGACATTTTTGTGTGAGTTTATTTTAGGATTCTCTATTCTGTTCCATTCAAGCTATGTGTCTATCCCTCTACCAATAACTTTTGGGGCTTTTAAAAAAAATTTTATTTATTTATTTATTCTACAGAGATAGAGACAGACAGCGAGAGAGGGAACACAAGCAGGGGGAGTGGGAGAGGAAGAAGCAGGCTCATAGCAGAGGAGCCTGATGTGGGGCTCGATCCCATAATGCCGGGATCACGCCCTGAGCCGAAGGCAGATGCTTAACTGCTGTGCCACCCAGGTGCCCCTTTTGGGGCTTTTAAAAGAAAATTTTTTCCCACCAAAAGTAATGCATTACATGATAGAATATTGAAAAACATACAAAATTAGGAGTTTTTTTTAAATTGTCTGTAGGTACCATCACCAAAAAACAGAATTGTAAACATTGTGGAGTAATTTCTCTCTACGTCTTTTAAAAATATTTTTTATTTTTATTGTTCTCATTCTAATAGTATGCATTAGTGTGGATAGTCTAGGTTCTGCTGCAATGATGAATGACTCCCAAATCTCAACAGCTTAGTCCAGTGAAGGTTTATTTCTCATTTACACAAGATTATTGTCAATCCAGGCAACCCTCTGGGGCTATTGCCATTTAAGTGGTGACTCTAGGGTCCAAGCTGCTTTAATTAGTTCTGCTGTCCAAACTTGAGGCCTCCCATAATCACTGTGTCAACATAGTAATGACATGTGTCTTGTCTGTTCACACTTCATTGGCAAGAGCTGGTCACAAGGCCCACCTAATTGCAAAGGACAGAAAGAGTGGTCATATAATCAGGAAAGAGGAATATGACAGAGGATTTGGTGAGCCATGGCATTATATCTGCTCCAATATTATATGACAATTTGCATTTTATTTTATAGGTTAGTATTATAACAATCTTTCTCCTGTTTCTTATAAATTCTTTTAAAAATTTTGGGTGATTTAGGGGTACCTGGGTGGCTCAGTTGGTTAACGACCAACTCTTGATCTCAGTTCAGGTTTTGATCTCAGGGTCATGAGTTCGAGCCCTGTGTTGGGCTGCATGCTGGGCATGGAGCCTACTTAAAAAAAAAAGGCAAAAAAAGATTTGAGTGATTTACAGCGTAGAAAAAATTCTTGGTATTATATGAAGTAAAACTTTTGTTATATGGAAAGTTGACTTATGCAAAATGGCTCATTTTCCAACTATGTGAAGTATATGAGACCTCAGAGTCAAAATAGTATCATCGTTGAAATGAAAGGAACAAGGTTAAGTCATTCAAATCATGCAGCTTTCCTGGGCCAGTTGAAGGCTCCTGTCAACCTCACTCCAAAATCTTCCAGTTTCTGTAGTTTCTTTCCTATGACTGATATTATTCTGAGAGAGCTTTATTTTTTATTTTTTATTTTAGTAGATTAAAGTAGAACCAAAGACAAATGAAAACAACACCAACAAACCCTGACCATTCAGAACCCTGTAATAAATACATCCCATGCAACTTTGTGCCAACATCATCCCCTAAAAAGGGGGAAACGCCACAGCAATTCTTTTGCCCATGCTGTTCCTTCTACTTGAAATGCTTTTCATTCATCTTCATCAAGTTAAATGTCATTCATCTTTTAGATTTGTTATATGATGGATACCTTGATGCATTGGTAGTTCTGAGTACAGTATGGCCAAGCCTTCCCTATGTCATGAAATAGATAAGCTCACCATTAGATGCTCAAATAGCACGCTTTCTTAAATAAATTGAAAACATCATCAAGAAGCAGAGAGAAAGGTAGGTCAGGTTAACACACTTAGAATTGTTTTACCTGAATCCTTGATAACACAGTGTCCATATGTCCTATTTCTCTTTCTCTCCCTCTGCTGCACTGTCTTTCCTGCTGATGATGAGGTTACAAGGACCAGAACTGAGGGTGAGCAAAGGGCCTCGGCAAAAGTAATGTGTGATTGCTCTGTCAGAAAGCAGAGGCAAGAACACCTGGCTCCAGCTACCCCTCTGTAGTTCTTCTATTAATCTGTTGAGCAGCTAATAAGTTTAATACAGATCCTTTTGTCTGGTGATCCCCTTTATTTGCCTCAGCATTAGTCTCAATAACTCCAACTCTAAAACAATTTGAATAGAAACTTTTATCTAATGTTTTGAGAAAAGAATCAAGGGAATGAATTATTTCAATTCTTCCTTCAATTTTTTATTTCCATGTGAAACTATCTTAAATCTCTGCTTAAGTTCCAGCATCCATGGAAAGTTCCTATTTCAGTGCTTCTATTTGCACTTTTATCATTAAGACTAACCAAACTGTTTTACGATTTGGTTAGACCTCAGTGAGAATCACTAATGCCTATAAATAAGTGGAAATGTGTTTTAATGTGTGTTTAACTTGCATAGGCAAGCTTAGCCCATATTTTTGTGGTCACATGTGTAATTACCATAAGCCACACCTGAAACTACAAAATATTCCAAAGGCCATATTGTCCAATCCTTCTTTTCTGTTGTGGACTTAGGGGATATTCCACAGGTCTGTGTCTGCTCTGACCTCTCTGGTCACCAGCTCCAGGAATGGGTGCCATTGCCTGATCGTGCTGGAGAGTGAACTGGGCCCTGGGGCAGTAGACAGGAGGGTGGAGCCATCCCAAGAATTAGTTCCTTATCAGGAGGATACAGAGTCCTGAAAATCCCCCCACCCCCAGAGTTCGTATTTCCTTTTGGATCTCTGAGCATCTTTTGATCTTGAAACGAACCCATTTTTCCTCTCTCTCTTCCTATTTCCCCCCGTCTCTTTCCCCTCCTGTCTCAACTGACTTAGGGAAATAAGTGCCTATACTGGAGATAAGTTACTACAAATAACATCTACATTAACTCTTCCTTTGCAGGAAAGCTCAACTAAGCACATTAACTAGAGCATCTGGTATATTATCAAGTGGGTCAAATGACTAAGTGGGAATTCTTTGGACTATACTTTTTACTGCTATATTCATTCCTCCATTTAATACAAAAAAGACCTAGAAAAGTCTTCTGGTTCCTGCATAACATCACACAGAGTAAATTTACCACCTAATTAAATTTATCACCTACCTGGCTTGATTTCAGTACAGTAGATAAGTACTGAAGGCGATAATGTACTCTCCTCAGGTGGTGGAAGACAGCACAGTCACTCAGATTCTGTGATAAGCTAGGATGGTTGGGGAATGTGAAGCTGATGCCTCTGTGTGGGCTTTGATTTTGGGTCCAGACTCAACCTGATTTCTCCTTACCTGCTCCTCAGGCCCTGAGCAGACCCTTCTCTCTGGGCTCCAATCTCTTGCTCTAAATGTTCTCCAAGGATAGTTGAGAGCGGGTGAAAGTTCTTTGTGTACCACAAAGAGCCTCCCTTAACAGGGGCCTTTTGTCATGACCTGTGGTCCTAAGGCTGGTGGCCTGGGAGCTATCTCAGGGAGCCGTGTGGACAGGCCGACACTTGCCCTGTCACTCCCGATCCATCTGGGCAGCAGACAGCTTCCCAAGGGGCATTATGTCCAGGCAGCCTGAGTGACAACAAGGATAGGTTGGTTCCGACCTGCTGCGGGCATGAGGCCTAGCTCTGAATTACCTAATCCCAACTAAAAGCATTTCTGATTGCTTGACCGCTGACCTCCTGCAGCTGGATTATCAGATGTGGCTTTGGGGAATAAGCTTGTTTATAATGCCAGAGACAAAGGGAGGAAACGCAGAGCAGTTAAAACAACAGTCCTTCCTGTTGCCCCAGCGCCTGTCATCCAAGGAGGTCATTATGAAGCAGGCTCCTTGGGGCTGGCGGGGCCCTGAGATGCAATTCATTCGAGGGGGAAGGGGAAGAAGAGAGGCATTGACTGTGCAGGGCAGGTGTTGATATCTCCATTTTATACAGGAGCAGTGACCAGACTCAGATAGGTTGATTCATTTGTCCAAGTCAAGGCTTTACAGCTGCTCAAGGAACTTTACAGTAGCTCCAGGACTTTGAGAGGGATCTGGCTGACTGCAAACCTGCCTCTCTTTCCTTTGCCTCATGTTGCCATCATCATGCTGGACAAAGTGAGCCTTAACCTTCCCCAAATGTCCCCACTGCCCCTCTTCAAGGCCCAGACATGAAGCATCCTAGAGTCCTTGTTACAGACTCAGGAATGGTGAGAACTGAAAGGACCCATAAACATCACTGGGTCCAAATAATCTATTTTACAAATAAGAAAACTGAGGCCAGAGAGATGAAGCAACTCCTCCACACCCACATGGCACTTAACACTGCCTGGCAGAAGGCAGGTTGTCCACAGGGAGTTGTTGACTAAATGATGGAATTAGTGGTGGAGCTGGACATGAGCCCAAGCCCCATTCTCATCTAGTTCTCATTCTGTGCCGGCCTCTTCAAATGGACCTTTGTCCACAGGTCAAGGCAGTACCCTGATCTGGGGGAACTTCTGCTGCCTTTAAGCATTCCATCCACTGGCCTTCAGCTGACCCTGAGTCCCCACTATTCATGCTTTTTAAGTAACTAATATTTATTTTGAAGTAGTTCAGTTCCAAACCTACTGAAAGGTTGCAGGAATGATACAAAAAACTCCCATATTCTCTACCATCCCTGTAGGTACCCCAACACCCTTACCAATGGCTCCTTCAACCTAGAGCTCTGTGTCAGGTGGGGAAGGAAAGAGCAGTGTAGAGGAAATGGAAAGCTCTTAGTGTTGCTTAAGCCAAAAGGTTTTCCTTTTTTCAGTTTCATGGTTGTCCAGAGAGTGGGACATTACAGAACTCTGTCCCAAGATTTACCTAGTCTTAAGGCAAGAAACAACACTTGCTGGAGAGGATGTGGAGAAAGGGGATCCCTCCTACATTGTTGGTGGGAATGCAAATTGGTACAGCCACTCTGGAACAGTGTGGAGGTCCCTTAAAAAGTTAAAACTTGAGCTACCCTATGACCCAGCCATTGCACTACTGGGTGTTTACCCCAAAGAGACAGACGTAGTGAAGAGAAGGGCCATATGCACCCCAATGTTCATAGCAGCATTGTCCACAATAGCTAAATCGTGGAAGGAGCTGAGATGCCCTTCGACAGATGACTGGATTAAGAAGTTGTAGTCCATATATACAATGGAATATTACTCAGCCATCAAAAAGAATGGTTTCACAACATTTGTAGCAACATGGACGGCACTGGAGGAGATAATGCTAAGTGAAATAAGTCAAGCAGAGAAAGACAAATATCATATGATTTCTCTCATCTATGGAACATAAGAACTAGGATGATCGGTAGGGGAAGAAAGGGATAAAGAAAAGGGGGGGTAATCAGAAGGGGGAATGAAACATGAGAGACTATGGACGATGAGAAACAAACTGAGGGCCTCAGAGGGGAGGGGGGTGGGGAAATCGGATAGACTGGTGATGGGTAGTAAGGACGGCACGTATTGCATGGTGCACTGGGTGTTACACGCAACTAATGAATCATCGAACTTTACATCAGAAACCGGGGATGTACTGTATGGTGACTAACATTATATAATAAAAAATCATTAAAAAAAAAAAAGAATTTACCTAGTCTTCTTTCTCGACAATGTTCAGGATTTGGTGGAAGTTCGATAGGTATTTGCAGAACAAAGGAATGAATTGGTCTCATAGAATAACACGAGTTTTATTAATTATGTTACCTTTAGACATCCAAGAGAAAAGAGAAAAGTACATGAGGCACTGGATATCTAGGGATGGGTTGGGGTTAACAAGGCATGGTAGGGTGAAGAAGACCCAGATTAACATGAGGGGTTTTGGATGCCTAGAAGGGGCTCCTCTTGGAGGAGGTAATAGACTCAAGGGCTACTGAGATTCAAGCGTCACTTGGAAAACACTGGGCTTCTATATCCTAGCCCAGTTGTACCCACTAAGGTAAACTGACTTCCTCAAGGATGAATGCTGGTTCATGGTGAGATTAGGATGAAGACCTAGTATTCTAACTCCCAAGCCTTTGCTTGTTTTCCCTCACTCCACGGTTCAACTGCTTTGTGCATTTATTATTGGTTTATGTTAATGTAGGAAAGAGGAGACAAAAAGCTTACAAACGCTCTATGCATTTTCAGTTATGTGTGACAGAAAAAGTGACCAAGAATGTTCAACAGTAACTACGGCCTGGGGGGGTGGATTCCTGAGGGAGGAGATTCCCTAATTTTTGATGAAGAGGGTCCCAAGGGGACTGGAGAGGCCATGTCTATTGATGCCCCTTGAGGGGGGCGTATCACCCTTGGGGGTTGGCGAGCTTATACGAGGTGAAAGAACCATGATGCTGGGAGGTAGATTTGCTCTTCCCACAAATGGGATGGAACCTCCTGGCCTGGTGGGTTCTGTGTGGAGCTTCAGTAATGTTGATAGTAGTAGAAAATATAACAGCTATCACCATGCCTGTAGACTCAAGTCCTGCTAGGATGTCCCCAGATCCCTTAGGATGGCCTCCTAATTCAGCAAGAGTGAGCCCAGGGACTTGGTACTCTTCTGCCAGCTTCCCTGATAAATCCAGAACCTCCTTCAGCTCCAGCCAGCAGTACCCAAGCAACGTCAGTAACTCTGAGGGTAGACCTGGATAGTCTTGGAACCAAGTTCTCCTCATGTGGCAGTACTGGACCCAACACCCCACTTTTATGCTCTGACTGTTTTGCTTTCTTTGATTTGATCACCCTCAATCATGGAAATCACAAAGGATCAGTTCACATGCTTGTAGAAACCTTGAAGACGCCAGTGCAGATGAGGTTATACAGTAGGGTGCGTCTTGTCCTGTGGTCCATGTGCTGAGCATCTTGCTGTTCTTGCCCACAGCGATGGTTGTTTCTGCTCCTTGGATACTGGGAGAGTATGTATTCTGAACTATTTGCATAAGAGTGAGTGAGTGGGGTTCAGAGAGGAGCCAAAGATACCTTCTTCCCTCTGTAGGTGCTCTTGTGGCATGAGTACTCCACCCCATTTCATGCCCCCATCATCTCTCTTCCTGCTCAGACAACTGTGGTGTGGTCCAGCCTGACCCTCTGAGCCATATCTTCTCTGCTTCAGGGGTCTGAAGCTACCTCCGGCCCGCAGTTGGGAGGCAGGGTGAGTTTGGGAACCTGGTTGGGCCTTTAGCCACCCTTCTTTACAGTAAAAGAGCAGGGTTTCTAGAGTCATGAAGATCAGATTCCCTTTACATCTGTCCATCAGTTTTCTCATCTGAAAAAAAGGCAGGAAGGGTAGAAAGGAATATTAGCTTTTTCATTCCTCATGGTGTGATGTGAAGATTATCTACAATACTATGAAAATACCTTATGAACAGTGGCCCACCATGAATTAGTGGTTACTGAAGTTCATATGAATTTGATGGAGGTCTGGAGAACTTTTCAGGGTAACGTGGGTTATAGTCTGGAGGTTTGAAACCACTCCAGCTACTCTATGTTGATACCAAATTCAAGAAGGAATAAAAAAAAATGGCATTTTGCTTCTCTCCAGGACCTTGGACTCCTCTGAGCAGGCTTATGACTCCCCAGTGACTCTCCGGTGTCTGGCACATGGGAGAGTTGTGGAAAGGGTCTTTGGAGCTGAAATGCACTAAGGTCTCAAAGCATGTACTGGTGCTCCTACCCAGGGTTTCCTTTGGCTGGAAGGGGATGTCATTTGGGATATTTGGTTTGTTATACCTCTGTCTGCCTCTCCAGATCATTCTTAGTCCTTTGACTTCTATGGATTGCCTCACAGACTCCCTTGCCTTCTGGCTTCTGTTTGGGTTTGGCCAATGGCAGGGTGAGAAGACAGAGTTGGGCTCTTTGTTTTCCCATCCACTGCCAGGCCACAGCTTTGGCAATGTCTGCATTTTTCTACTCGAGGCCATTGGGTGCTTGCTCTGTAGCTTTACCTCTCACTGGTCCAGCAATGCTCTTTCCTCCCTTCACTGTTTCAGGCGCAGGGGCAGTAAAAACTTCCCACTGTTGTCATATCATAGGCACATCACTGTCCCTTGTTGGACACACAATGTTGGACATTCTACCCATATTTCCTCCTTAAACTCTCACAATCAACCCTTTGACTGTGCCCTGTGTTTCTCAAGGGAACCCTGACTGACCAAGGTGGATACCATCAGATGCTGACCTTCACTCTCAGAGTGACTCCTGGGGTTCAGTGGCAACAGCACCAAGCTCCTGGGGGGCCTAGCCCAGCATAACAGATAAGCAAGGGAAGTGGCTTGAGTGCCGCTTATTATACATCAGGCTTAGCCCAAGGAGGAGTGAGTATAAACTTTTATTTCTTTTAACTCTTGCATATGGACTGAAGAGCCTCAAAGAGTATCGAGGCTCCAAATACTGTCAGACAACCAAAAGGTCCTCAAATGCTTTTAAATCCTAACATTGACCTCATTGACCCTACATCAGGTCAGCCTCAGATTGAGAATCATATGGCCATTCTGTCCAATGAATGTTCGACTGTTTACAGTAGTTCCCCCTTATTCACAAGGGATATGTTCTAAGACCCCCAGTGGATGCCTGAACCTGTGGATAGTATCAAACCCTATACATACTATGTTTTTCCCATACATTCATACATTTGATAAGGTTTAATTTATAAATCAGGCACAATAAGAGATTAACAACAATAACTAATCATAAAATAGAACCATTATAACAATATACTGTAATAAAAGTTATGTGAATGTGGTCTCTTTCTCTCTCAAAATTGTCCTGCACTCATCTGTCTTCTTGTGATGATGTGAGATGCTAAAATGGCTGCATGAAGAGATGAAGTGAGGTGAGGTGAATGATGCAGGCGCTGTGATGTAGTGTTAGACTGACTTTCTGACAATAGGTTGGAAGGAGGTTCATCTACTTCTGGATGGTTGCTGATGGTGGGTAACAGAAACTGCAGTAAGGGGTGGAGGACAATTGCCCTCATTTAGTCACTGAACAAACATTTCCTGAGCACCTCCCATGTGCTGTGCTCTGTGCATAGCTATGCACTGGGGACCTCAAGATAAATGGCTTAGTTCTCACCCCAACCATCTCTTAGAGTGGTAGGAGAAATAAGCCATGTGCACGCACATCAATGAGACAGCGTGAGAAATGAGGGCAGAGAGATAAAGCACTGTGGATGCTCAGGGAAGAAAGAGGAGCTCAGGAGGAGATAGGGCATCACCTCCCCTGGATTTTGGTTGGAGATAACGCCATAAATCAATATATTGGATTGTATAGCCAAAGAGACGATTGTTTACCAAAAAACTAAGCCATAAGGGAGACCTACTAATCTTTATTAATGTCCTACTCTGTACCAGGATCTTCAAACCCATCATCTCAAAACTCTTGGTAGACACTATTATCCTCATTGTGCAAGGAAGGAAATAGCTTTGAGGGTTGAATGGTTGCCCAGCAAGTTCTAGATTTAAGTTTTGCATCATGCAGTCTCTTGCATATCCATGTATCACAGAAAAACTGCTTTTATTCAGTCTCTGGAGGAGAAAAGAAGGTTCTGCCTGCATCCAATGAAGGGTCATAGAGTACAGTTCTAGCCAGTTGTTGCTACACCTAAGGAGGAAAAACAGGGATTTCCTACTGTTCTTGCATCCCAGGGTTGCCCCAGGTTATTTTATATCATATGTTGGAACCAGTGTGTGATGAACTTTATGTGTCACTTTGACTGAGCTAAGGGGGTGTTCGGATAGCTGGTAAAACATTATTTCTTGGTGTGTATGTGTGTGAGGGTGTTTTCAGAAGAAATTAGCATTTGAGTCACTAAACTGAGTAAAGAAGATGACCTTCGCTAACCTGGGTGGTCATCGTCCAATCCACTGAAGGCCCACATAGATCCAAAAGTCAAAGGAAGGGAGAATTTGCTCTGTGCTTGAGCTGAGACCTCCATCTTCACCTGCCCTCAGACACACCTGGTTCCTGGGCCTTCAGACTCTACCAGGAATGACACCATCCATTCCCCTGGCTCTCCGGGGCCTCTAGCTGGTAATGGTGGACTGTGGGACCCCTCAGCCTCCTGAGTCTCCTGCAGCAGTTCCTCATGATAAATCTCCATGTATCTCTCTATACATTCTGCTGGTTCTGTTTCTCAGGAGAACCCTGACTGCTACACAGTGGTAAGATTGTAGAAAGAGAAACCGCCTGGCCTGGACTCCTATGCCCCCTCCTCAGGCTAGGTCTGTCCCTGGTCTTTGCTCCCTTTCCTTCCTCAGTAGGACCTGTCCTCTGGTGGCGCCTTGAAGACTCCTCCCCACCACCTCCCACCATGTGAACATGATGACAAAATGACAAAAACATTCTCAAGGAAACGAGCGGTCCCGCTCATGGAGGCCGCCGTAAGTGTCAGAGAAAGCAGGATTTGGAGTTATTCATTCTACTTCATGGACTGATTCCAAATCTGCCCTGTGCTGGTTTCCCCCTTCCTGTTTTTGAATTCAGACCAGTCACAGTGTCTTCCCCGTGGTGTGGTCTTTAAGGGCTTGTCGTCCTTGGTTTTCATTTCATCAAGAATGGGCTGCTTCTCTTCTGCTTTCGACCAGCCCTCATCAACAACGGATTGAGGCACCCTGAGGGAGAGCCGCGGTGTTGGCAGTCTGAAGGCTGGCGGAGCCTGGCCTTTCATTTGTGACCCAGAGGCCAAGGGACAAACAAACTCTGGAACTATGCCAGGCTTCGTATTTCTCCTTTGTTCAGTGGGGTTTCCCACGCTCTCCCTTGTAGGTTATGGTAGGAGCAGTGAGATAATATGTATGTGTATTCATATATACACACACATACGTATGTATTATATATCATGTAAATATATTTATGTACAT
The DNA here is from genome assembly GCF_002007445.2 of Ailuropoda melanoleuca. NCBI lineage: Eukaryota > Metazoa > Chordata > Mammalia > Carnivora > Ursidae > Ailuropoda > Ailuropoda melanoleuca. The sequence continues at coordinate 81,323,414 of NC_048222.1, read as the reverse complement.
ACATACACATATATAATCACTTTGTAAACTGAAAAGAACTTTACATATGTTGGCCTTAAAAGATTCTTTTTTTCTTTTAATTTTATGTTTACAGGGGCGCCTGGGTGGCACAGCGGTTAAGCGTCTGCCTTTGGCTCAGGGCGTGATCCCGGCGTTATGGGATCGAGCCACATCAGGCTCCTCTGCTATGAGCCTGCTTCTTCCTCTCCCACTCCCCCCTGTTTGTGTTCCTTCTCTCGCTGGCTGTCTCTATCTCTGTCAAATAAATAAAGAAAATCTTTAAAAAAAATCATCTTTAAAAAAAATTTTATGTTTACAAGGGTGTTTTATGTCAGGATTATCTATAATAATCACAGTAAGAAATGCATACCCATAGGGTATTGGTTAAATATATTCACTAAGTCTAATCAATGGGATATCATGAAGCTTCTTTTTTACATTAAACTTTATTTTTATTAAAGTATAACATACATCCAAAAGAGGATGTAAATCAGGAGTGTAGAGCCAGCTATATTTAGTAAGTTATCACTGAACAAACCAATGTAACCACTACCAGCTCAAGAATCAGGAATTAGAGTTCCAGAGCTGTCCTCAAGTGTGCTCCAATCTTCAGTCCCTCTCTCCCTTCCCCCATGAATAGAACCACTGTCCCCTAACAGTGTAGATTCGTTAACCCTATTCCAAACTAGATGAAAGATTACTGCATGATTTCTTATGCACAGTTAAGGGTTCTTGAGGTTTCATGAACTGTTATTGAGCTGTGGTTGTATATTCATTATGTATTTATGTATTGCCCATTTTGTGCAAGCATGCATGTGTGTGTGTGTGTGTGTGTGTGTACTGTTGCCATGACAATATCCTCCTCACAGGCCCTCCAATTCACCCTGCTGGTTGATCTTGGGCAATCATCATGCCCCTGCTCAGAAGTCCTCCATGGCTCCCGAGTGTGCAGCTGCTTATATACAAACCAGGCGACATCACCACTCCTGAGAGTTGGGAGTTCACTCCCTCGAGCAAGGCCCCATTCACAACGCTGCTGCAGGCCTCACCCTGCCCTGTCATGCACATCTTCCCATCTCCCAAAGACCCATTGGGAGATCCTGTTCAAATTCTCTGCCTCAATGACCAGTTTCTCCTTTTATGAATTTCTCTTGTACCTAGACTTAACACTTGAATTGGCCTGCAATTGCCATACAGTATTGTCCAGGTGTTACTTTAGCTTAGTGGTTTTCAACACTGGCTGAGAATCACTTGGGGAGTTTTGTTTTGTTTTGTTTTCCCAAGAAACTAAAAACCGTTTTTAAATTCTAAAAAATTCTTTGCGCCTCAGGCCAAACCAAATGTTCTGAATGTCTAAAAGGTGGAGTCTGGGTGTCAGTACTTTCAAAAGCTCCCTAGGAGTTCTGGGCTGAATTGTGTCCCCCACTCCCACCAAATTCAAATGTTGAAGTCCTAACCCCCAGTACCTCAGAAAATGATTGTGTATAGTATCTTCTAAGAGGTAATTAAGTTAAATGAGGCTCACATTAGGGCGGGCCCTAATGCAATATGACCAGTGAAGAGGAGGACATTAGGGCACAGAAACACATAGAGGAAAGGCCATGTGAGGGCACAGGGAGAAGGCAGCCATCTTCAAGCCAAGGAGGGAGGCCTCAGGAAAAACCAACCCTGCCAGGACTTTCATCTTAGACTTCCAGCCTCCAGAACTATGAGAACGTAAATTTCTGTTGTTGAAGCTGCCCAGTCTGTGGAACTTTGTTAGAGCAGCTGGAGCAAACTCACACCCCAGGTGATTCTGCTGCATATCCAGGGTGCAGCATTTTGCTGACTGCGCTGATCTCCCTCCACCTCCCAACTTCCCAGCTGGATCATCATCTCCCTCAGGCAGGGGGTGGAGCTGTATCTTTTGATTCCCTCAGTGTACTAGCTGGCTATTGACCCATTGGTAGCTAAGGGCTTATTATGTCACAGAACATGGCCTCCATGTGCATTTCTTCATGGTTTTTTACTCTTTATGCTCCCATCCTACTTGCAGATGATTTGGACATTTTTTAACAGTGATTTTCTGCTTATCATCTTGGCCAGTTTTACATCTTCTATAGTTTTCTGTAAAAGGCCTTTTTCTATGCCAGGGAGCCTGACCTGCGTTGGCATGTTTAATATTTTCTCTTATTTTGAGTAAATATCTGACTTTTCTGACCTTCTTTGGTTGTTCTACTGGTGTTAGATAACTGGCACTTGTACCAATGATTTGTTACTTCCGGTAGGATTTTGAATCTTATTCAGGGATGCCATTGACCTTGACCTTCTCCCTTCTCTCTTGGGTCATTATTCTGTTCACTTCTTCTGTTGTGCACACAGAAGAAAACCTTGCCAAAGGTCTCACTCCCCTCCATACACCTTTTGTTGTTCAAGACCATCGCACCCAGGAGAGCTCTTTTTCCCAGAAATGGTCGATTTGAGAACAAGTAGATTCAGGGTTTGGAAGTAAACATAGGTGTCATTTACTGATGGGAAACTGAGGCCCAAAGGTGAAAAGTGATTTGCCCACAGTTAGACAGCTAGGCAATGGCCAAGCCCGTGTTTTCAGACTGCCTGTCAAATAGTGCAGAGCTCTTTTCTCTGACCCACAGTGTTACCCTCTAGACAGGGATTTATTTTCATGGGAAACAATGTGGGCATACAGCAAAAACAAAATGCTTTATTCTCCACAACTTGTCTTGAAATTTTCTCTCAATCTATCCTTTATAGCCCTCAAACATTATATCACATTCTCTTTTCTCCACTTGAAACCCAACAATGGCCCAGAGTGGTCATCACTGTCAAACCTCATTTCTCTCCCTGTTGCAGTCATTGCTAGCTCCATGCACAAGTTGGAATGGCCCTGTAAGTTCTGCAATAGGAAACATGCAGAAGATGACAGTTTCAGGTCAACTTTCTAAGGGCTAACTCAGTTGATAAGTGCCTCTGCCTTCCCCCCTTCCTCCTCCTGAAATGTAGATGGGTGGCAGAGAAAAAAAGAGTGCAGAGCTGGAACAAAGAAAGACAGGATTCTGGTTCTTTGCTCTCCACTCTGAATGATGCTTCAACAGCAAAGGGCGTTTGTCCAGCCAAAACCCATGACTGAGCTCTAAAGGAGACCTCCTTTTGGACTCTTTACCCCCATCCCATTTGTAACAGGGCTTCATCAAGTTATTTGGGGCAGAGTGGATTGGTGGGGACTCTGATGTGCGCTTTTCTGAGCTACTTGGGTGACTTGGGGCATGGATAGGACCATGCAAGAGGTGAGGGGCTGGCAGTAAAGCTGCGGTAGGTGGTCTTGATGAGCACAGAGCCCAAGGAAGCAGACCATTAGTGCAGGGCTGAATGGACTCCAGTTAAACTGCTGGCCAACAGCAGTCATCTGGTGACCATGAGGAAAGTTAAAGAGGGAAATCAGCAGGCAGTAAAGGTAACAGGGCAGAAAAATGGAAGTTGTCAGGAACATTCTGTACTAGCTCAAGTGTCCATCTCTAGACTTCTTTTATGTGAGAGAAAAATAAACAACTACCTGGTTTAAATCATTTTGGGAAGAGGGTCTCTGTTCCTAGGGGCCAAATGCAATTTCTGATACAGCAGTCTTCTTAGGATAATTCCAGTTGTCTAAAGTTGTCTCCTAAGTTTAGCTGAGAGCAGCCTCAGTGTTGGATGAAGGCTCTGGCCAGTCTCAGCACACCCAGTTCTGCCTTCTTGGCCTGCCCCAATCAAATCTAGCCCTTCTTTCTCTCCAGCTTCTGCCCAGCTCCTTCCCATTAACTTGCTTATTTGAACTTTACTCCATTGCTTTTACCTGTGATTGTATGTTTGTTGGACCTCGGGCCTCCTTAGTCAATTTCTTGGCTTCCTGGGGCCATAGGCAGCCTGAGGATGTGTGCCCTGTCTGTGAGCCTTACAAACCCTCCCAGCTGTCTCCAGCCTATGGCAGTTGTTGGACTTGCACTTTTATTGTCTGTTTGTTTCTTGCATGCACTGTCCCATGGGCAGGCAGGAGAGCTTTCCACCCTTGGGTTATCCTGCCCCTATTTTATTATTTTCTTACTCTTTTCTGACTGTACTCCTCACCCCACTCTTACCACTGCATGGTCCCCCAAGCATCATTTATTCTACAAATATTTGTCAAGCACTTGTGATGTGCCAAGCACTGCCTGGGGCAGCAGGGACAGAACCAGAAGCACTTCCAGCCTTCTTAGGAGCTCAGACATCCCATTTTGCACATTCCACTGTACATTTTAAGCCTTATAAATCCAGGCCATCTCATTAGCCTACTTCCCTTGTTGATAAGCTGTCTTGACAATATTAGCAAGTGTGTGTGTGGGGGGGGAGCGGGAACATACTCTAACCCTGTTTGTCTTTTTTTTTTTTAAATACAATTTCCAAGGATTTTACTTCCTATGTCAATGTCGGGCTTCTTCCCATCCTGACTCTCTTTTCCTGATTTGTCATGGATGTGTCTTTCTTTTACCATCAGGCAGAAAAGAAACCATCTTTGGAAAACTTTTCCCTGTAGCTACAGGTTGAACAAGAGCATCTACGTTCACAAACACAGTTTCTTCCCTTCCTCCTAAATCCCACTGCCTGTATATACTGGTCAACCAGAGCTCCATGGTCTTCCTTTCTATTGTCCCTCCTCTCAGTTTTCTCATCTCCAAGAACTACAACAAAGGTTCTTTGTGTACATAAGACAACATTTAAGTTTTACTCTCTTGGGTCACCTGGGTGGCACAGTTGGTTGAGCAACTGACTCTTGGTTTTGGCTCAGGTTGTGATCTTGGGGTGGTAGGATTGAACCCCACATCAAGCCCCTCGTTGGGCTTCATGCTCAGTGTGAAATTCTGCTTGGGATTGTATGTCTCCATCCAACTTCGCTCCTCCCCCCTGCTCTCTCTTGCTCAAATAAATAAATAATTTTTTAAAAAAAGTTTTACACTCTTAATAAATTTCAATTATAGAATACAATGTTATCAACTATACTCAACATGTTTTATATTAGATCCTCAGACTTAGATCAAAAAATGTTAACCTGGACTTCATGAATCTCTGGGGTCTTCTAGGGGTGGGCTTCAGAGGCCCATGCCCCCTGAATTGTGTGCAATATTTTTTGCTTATAATCACTGGCTATGTGGAATATGGGAATAGCGCTCAATTTTTTTTCTTGGGTGTTGTTCATGGTTTTCACCATAATTTTGAAAGGGGAGGATATTATCTGGACAATTTTAAGAACTAATGACTCCAATATTTCTTGAATCTGTAAGATTCAAGGGTAATCGTTTATAGCATAGCATTATGTGTTCTCTTTTCCTATGAACTCCTGGTGTAACCTCAGTGGCCCTTTAGTCTGGCACCTTCTTTTTATGATTACAGTAATTGACTCTCAGAGAAGTCAAGTAGCTTGCTCAGAGACATCAGTGAATTCCTGGAAGAGCTAAGATGGGCTCATGAGCCTGGGTCCCCCTGGAAGCAGCAGGGACCATCTTGTGTCCAAACGTGAGGACTCAGGTTCAGGTGTTCTGTTTCCTTTCCTGGATTATAAATTCTGTTAGACATAAACCCATGTCTTCATGCTGTGCCTCATTGTATGTCTAACCAAATTCCTAGCACATAGCAGATCTCAATGTTTGCTGCCATATTCCTTCACAACTACTACTCTTGTTATACCAACCTTTCCTCTCTGTTGATTCTCTTTCTGAATCCACCACTCAGAACCTTGAGCACAGAGAGCACCTGGTCTGCTGTGTGGAGCCAGTGTGCTATTTTCCCCACCCTTTGCCACCTCAGATCTGAGAAGTCTCCATCCACCAAATCACCTTTCTCCTCACTACCTCCTTTGAAATTTTTCTATTATTTTATTTTATATTTTTTATTGTGATAAAATATATATAACACAAAATTTACTATTTTAACCATTTTTAAGTGTACAGTTCAGTGGCATTAAGTACATCCACATTGCTGTGCAATCATTACCACCATCCATCTCAACTCACTTTATCTTCTAAAACTGAAACTCTGTCCCCAGTAAACACTAATTCCCCATTTCCTCTCCTTCCAGTCCCTGGCAGCCACTATTCTACTTTCTGTCTCTATGAATTTGACTATTCTGGGTACCTCATAATAAGTGGACTCATACAGGATTTTTCCCTTTGTATCTGGCTTATTTTGTTTAGCATAATGTCTTCCCTTCCTTTTTAAGGCTGAATAATAGTTATTTGTATGTCTATATCACATTTTGTTTATTTGTTCATCTCTTGATAGACACTTGGGCTGCTTCTGCCTTTTGGCTATTGTGAATAATGCTGCTATGAACATGGGTGTATAGATATCTGTTGGAGTTTCTGCTTTCAATTCTTTTGGGTATAGACCCAGAAGTGAAATGGCTGGACCATGTGGTAGGTAGTTCTGTATCTGATTTTTTTTGAGGAGCAGCCATACTGTTCTCCATAGTAGTTGCACTATTTTACATTTTGATCAACAAAATCTCCATATCCTTGTCAACATTGTTTTATGGATTTGTTTGTTTGTTTTTGATAACAGCTATCCCAAGGGGTGTGAAGTGGTATGGCATTGTGGTCCCCTCCTTTCTTTTTTCTAAAGAGAGAGTTGGGGGCGGGGTGAAGCAAAGAGAGAGGGAGAGAGAGAATCTCAAGCAGTCTCCTCGCTGGAGCCTGATGTGGTACTTGATCTCATGACCCTGAGATCATGACCTGATTTGAAATCAAGAGTAGCATGCTTAACCGATGAGCCACCCAGGTGCTCTGATCCCTCCTTTTTTTATGAGTCATGTTTGCCCATTTGATCATCATGATATGACTATCAGGTTGTAGCACACTGACTCCGTGATGTGATTATCATTTCACATCAACAGAACTTGAACTCGAATAAGCACTGTGCCTTTGTTATAGCTATGTGTACAACCCATGCTTGGCTCTTTGTCACACTGTATTTCACTGACTTTAATATACACAGGTTCCCTTCTCACCCCCATGTTTTACTATCTCTGCAATCAGGATGTATCTTGCAATTAATAGCATGCCTTTGTCTGCCACCATGTCTTCCTTCCTTCCTTCCTTCCTTCCTTCCTTCCTTTCTTTCTTTCTTTCTTTCTTTCTTTCTTTCTTTCTTTCTTTCTTTCTTTCTTTCTTTCTTCTTGGCTCATAAGAAAATGGTGCTCCTTGGCAAATTAGAGTCATTGAAAGGTGGTGTTGAAATGGCTCTAGCCTCCATATACCCTGTATGGACCTGTGTGGAACTAGAGGAACCTATGAAAGGCTTAGCTGCCTGGAATGATAGCAGCTCTTATTCTCTGTGGAGGCTACGTCCTGTAAGCACTTTTCTCTGGGGACGTGTACTGTTGACATCATCGTTGCTTCTTTGAGCTGTTGATGTGTAATATCAATCAACCCTCCAAGGCTTCGGCCACAGTGCTCTCCCCACTTCCTTCTCTCTCCCTCTTAGGTCTAGCTTTGGTGTCCTCACCACTTGTAGTTTTTCTCCTGCAAAGCCCAGCCTCCATCCTGCCTACAAACTTCACCTTATTTATTCTCTTCCTGAACCCATCACTCTTGCTGCCTGTTCCCGCCTCCAGCTCCTCACCCTGGCCTAGCCTGCTTCCAGGACTGCCGACAACACTGTTTCCTCCCCTGCAGGCCCACCCTGCCAATTCCTCTGCCAGAGCTATCACCTTTTTGAGCATTTCCTGTGACTTCTATTTTTTTCTCCTTTTGCCCCTTAATCTGTTTTTCCCTACTTCCCTCCCCCCTCCCACACACAGCTGGAATGCCTCCTCTGCTTTCTTGTCCTGCTTCCTCCTGAAATCCCCTGGCACCCCTCCCCCATATTTTGCTGCCCTAAACCAATCCCATAATAGCTCTGACTGGTGCTGTGGGCCCTGGGGTTTGCTGGGACCCATTCAGCACCAGTGGTTCACCCCCCAGTCTCTGTGCTCACCAAGACTATCCACCAGAGCTTGGCAGCCAGCTCCTGAGCTCCTACAGCACCCTGGTCACCTGGAAAGCTGACATCTGAATCCCCTCCAATCCACTCTGCCCAGCATACCTCGGTGAGGCCCTGCCCCCAGTGCAAGTCAGGTGGGGAGTCCAGGAGGTCTCCTTAGAGCTCAGTGATGGGGCTTGGCTGCCAGAAGCCCTCTGTTTTTGGAGTATTTCTCACCTTATCTAGACCCCCATCCCCCACAACCACCAGTATTCCCCCACTTGACCCCAAGCTGGGAGTTGAATGTGGAGAGCTGGAAAGCAGAACTTATTTGCTGTCCTCCAGCTCTGCACCCTTCTTCTTTTGCCCCTTTCCCCCAACTATCCCTTGCATCCAGAAGGGCCAGGCCCCTTCTTTCCTTTATACCCTTTTTATGAATGTATTTCCCCCCATTTACAGGGGAAGGAATGTCTTCTCTCTACCGTGAGGGAGGTTCATGTGGTAAGGAGGAGCTAAATGGACTGGGGCCACCCTCTCTCTGGGCCAGGCCTGCAGTCCTAACTTGATGGTCTGTTAAAGAGTTCAAATCTTCTCCTGCTCGTGCTTAAGAAGAGAAACCATCTGATTTTCAAGAACGAAAGCAGTGAGGGAAAAACTGATATATGCAACTATATGTATCAGCTGATTATTAATCCTTTGTCCCACATCTGAGGGCCTGTTTTAGATTTTCTCCCCTCCCACCCTCACTGGCATGTGGGAATGGAACAGTTGTCCCATACTGGGAGCAGAGTGGGAGGATCTGGCAAGGGCTTGAGGGCTGTCCTCCCCACCCAAGGGGCCTTACAACTCAGAAACCCAGCTTCAGAATCCAGGAAAGGCAGAACATTCATTGGTTCTTTTCCTTGGTGGGTCCAAGTCCCTTTCTATTTCAAATAATAGAAATCTCAATTCAAATCTATTAAACTAAGGAGAGAATTGTTTGCTTACATCACTGAAGAGTCTGGTTTTCCAGTCTGGGTATTAGTTTTAGGCCTGCTGAGTCTAGGGACTCAACCAGCTCCACGAAGCAACCCATGACAGTGTGAGCTTATTTTGACTTCCACTGGAGTAAGGCCAGTGCTGGAAAGAGGCCACCCAATCCTGGAAAACCACATGGGCCCCACACAGAAGGTGACCAACTGTCTGGTTAGCTGGAGACAGGGGGTGGCAGGAGAAGTTTGGGTCCCAGCATTTGAGAGGGTGGTTCAGTGTTAAAACTAGGGCAGTCCCAAGGAAGCTGGGACAGTTGATCACCTTGGCCTGCAATGACATCTGCTTCTTTTTTCTCCACTATTTTTACCAGATTCTGTCACTGTCCTCCTTTTCTGCATGTACCTGTTCTTAGATCTAATGCAGGAGCCCTGAGTTTGCTTTTGCCAAGCAGTGGCCTCTAAGATTTCAGTGGAAAAGGACTTTGGTTCTATCATTGAGGTTCCTGGTACCAGAACTGTGCTTGTGCTGCTTTTTCCATGCAGGGGCATTCACCAGCCATCTTAATAAAGCTGTGTCTGATGAACTCATGTGCAGTGCATCTGCTCCTACAGAGAGGATGGCCCTTCACCACTCCTTTGCCCCTTCCTACAAACTGCTCCTCCCTCTGCTCCCTTGCTGGGTGGGTAGACAGTACCACCTGTCATCCAGATCCCCGAGCTTGAAACCTCAAGAGGGTCTTGCAGGATCCCCCACAGACTGTCTGTTGGTCACCAGTCCTGCTGGTGCCTTCTCAGCCTCTACGGGATCAGTCCCTTTGATTCGCACAGGAATTGACCTCATTAACCCATACTTTCCCAACCCCAGCCCCCCAAGCCCCATCCTCCCTACTGCTGCCAGAAGGGTGGATCTTTCTAAAATATTAGGATGACATCCTCTAGGGCTCTTGGTGAATGCCCAAACTTTCTCCCTCCACTGCAACTTTGCACATAAGCCTCCACCCCAAATGCCCTGAGCAGAGCACGGCTGGCAAGTGTCTGTTATCCTATGGCCTTCTTCTTTTTTTTTTAATGTTTTTTTATTATATTATGTTAGTCACCGTACAGTACATCCCTGGTTTCTTTTTTTTTTTTAAAGATTTTATTTATTTATTTGACAGAGATACAGACAGCAAGTGAGAGAGGGAACACAAGCAGGGAGAGTGGGAGAGGAAGAAGCAGGCTCCCAGCCGAGGAGCCCGATTTGGGACTTGATCCCGGAACGCCGGGATCACGCCCTGAGCCAAAGGCAGACGCTTAATGACTGCGCTACCCAAGGCCCCAGTACATCCCTGGTTTCTGATGTAAAGTTTGATGATTCATTAGTTGCGTATAACACCCAGTGCACCATGCAATACGTGCCCTCCTTACTACACATCATCGGTCTATCCCATTCCCCAAACCCTCTCCCCTCTGAAGCCCTCAGTTTGTTTCTCAGAGTCCATAGTCTCTGATGGTTCATTCCCCCTTCTGATTACCCCCCCTTTCTTTATTTCTTTCTTCCCCTACCTATCTTCCTAGTTCTTATGTTCCATAGATGAGAGAAATCATATGATAATTGTC
>NC_048222.1:81312625-81312779 GCF_002007445.2 Ailuropoda melanoleuca | reverse complement strand
TCCAATCTGTCTGATATGAGAATTGCTACCCCAGCTTTCTTTTGAGGTCCATTGGCTTGAAAGATGGTATTTCATCCCTTTACTTTCAGTCTGAATGTATATTTAGGTTCAAAATGAGTCTCTTGTACACAGCAAATGGATGGGTCATGTCTTT